>NC_134019.1:11841735-12141735 GCF_040712315.1 Castanea sativa | reverse complement strand
GACAAGCACAAGGCACGCTTGGTAGCTAAGGGTTACAAGCAGGAGTTTGGTGTTGAGTATAAAGAAGTTTTTGCTTCAGTTGCAAGGCATGATACAATCAGATTGGTGATTGCTATGGCAGCTCAAAAATCATGGCCTATCTTCCAATTGGACGAGAAATCAGCATTCCTCCAGGGAGATTTGAAAGAAGAGGTATTTATTGATCAACCCCCTGGTTATGTAAAACTTAGCAATGAGCATAAAGTGTATAAATTAAAGAAAGCTCTATATGGATTAAAACAAGCTTCACAGGCTTGGTATAATCGTATAGAAACTTATTTTTTGAAGGAAGGATTTCAAAAATGTCCTTATGAACACACACTTTTCATAAAAGTTGATGATGGAGGGAAAATGCTCATTGTTTGCTTATATGTAGATGATCTAATTTATATTGGAAGTAATACAACCATGGTTGAAAGCTCTAAGAAATCCATGATGTTTGAATTTGAAATGTCTGATCTTGGTATGATGCATTACTTCCTTGGCATAGAAGTAGTGCAATCAGCTAATGGGATCTTTATTTCTCAAAAGAAGTATGTGCAAGATGTTTTGGACAGGTTTCAGATGAAGGATTGCAATCCTGTAAGCACTCCAACTGAGTTTGGCTTGAAGCTAAACAAAGATCATGAAGGGAAGAAGGTGGACAGTACACTTTACAAGCAAATTGTTGGCAGTTTGATGTATTTAACTGCAACAAGGCCAAACATAATGTATTTTGTGAGTTTAATAAGTAGATATATGGAGAATCCAACAGAAATACACTTGTTAGCTGCCAAGAGAATCCTTCGTTACTTACAAGGAACTAGAGATTTTGGGTTGTTCTACAAGAAGGGTGAAAAGTTAGAATTGTTTGGGTTTACTGACAGTGATTATACAGGAGAGCAAGATGATAGAAGGAGCACTTCAGGCTATGTTTTTATGTTGGGCACATGGGCTGTATCGTGGTTTTCTAAAAAGCAACAAATTGGCTCCTTGTTAACTACAGAAGCTGAATTTATTGCTGCAACAGCTTGTGCTTGTCAAGCTATCTGGTTGAGAAGAATTCTTGAAGAGCTACAGTTCAAGCAAGTTGAAGCTACTACAGTTTTTTTGTAACAACAACTCAGCAATCAAACTCTCTAAGAATCTTGTGCTACATGGAAGAAGCAAACACATTGATGTGAAATATTATTTTTTAAGAGACCTCAGCAATGATGGAACAATAAAACTGGTTTATTGTCGAAGTGAAGACCAGGTTGCAGATATACAAACCAAGCCTCTCAAGTTGGCTACATTTGTGAAGTTGCGTGGTCTACTTGGAGTGTGTTCACATGCTGCTGCAAAGGAAGACTTTGTAGAGGGTTGATTTTGTTTTTTTTTAAAAAACTAATTTCTACAGATTTCAGTTTAAAGGAGGGTGTTAAGATTTAAATGTTTTATTTTATAATATTTATTGGAAGTATCTTTAGATATTTGGTAGTTTGACCAAGTCTTTAGATATTTTGGTTATTTGATCTCAGCCAGATTTCATGGCTGAGAAAGTGTCTCATGTTGCTATCCTAGTCATTAGAAGTCTAGTAGTTTGTTTCTATTTGTTTTCTAGTTAATAGGAGTTGGTTTATAATGTCTATTTTCATGTGCTTTCAGTTCTGATGTAAAGCCTATTTCTAGGCCTCCTTTCTTTATCAATAAAATGCAGAGAGTTTTACCATTCCATTCAAATATGTCTCTTTTATTTTTTGTTTTTTCTTAAATCTGTATCACCCAATTGGCATCATTGTCCATTAGAAGATTCTATGTTTACTTGGCTTAAAAAGAAACCCAGACCAGTATGTAGAGCGCATAATATCAGCCCAAAGTTGATAATGTAGCAAAACGAACACAATAATTGGGACACAAGCCGAAGCAATTATACCAATAGGAAGCCACGGCATTTCACTTTTAAAGACCAAAAAGCAGGTTGCACTGAAGGCTACCACCATGCCTACTATAGAGATGAAGAGTGCGGTGAGTCCCCACACCAACTTTGATGGTAATGAAACGAGGAAATCCATTTGCGTGAAACGTGATGTGAGAATTGACAAGAACACTAATATTGAAGTCGAAGACGATAACAGTGCTATTGCATCAAATATGAAAAACACCCTCAGCCAAATACTTTTCAAAAGAATAGGAGTGCCTATCTCTTGATTGCTACCACCCGGTACAGTGAAAGCTGCAGCAAAAACCACAGTGGTAATCAGTGTTGCCACAAGCATGCAATAGTTAGCTGTATCCTTCATCCACTTTTCACCATCTCTCCGTAGATTTTCATGTTCCTTTGTAAAATAAATCCCACGGTGTTAGGTTATCAGAGTTCCTTTTCTTCTGGAATGAAGGCGGTGCAATCATTTCTAGCCCCAACAGTTTTGGAGGTGTAAATTCATAAGTGTAACCACAAGAAAAGGAAACTAAAATAATACATACTGACACCCACCTTAAACCACAACAACTCCCGTTGCATTTGAAGAGCTGCTCCTGATACGATATTTAGTCGATTTAACGGAGCCAAATATCCAGCTAAGTGCATGACGTTCTCGTTTTTACCCTCGATAACATTGGTTAGAATTATTTCCTTGACAGCAACGGTCTCATATAATAGATTGAAGACACTCTCTTGCCGATTTATAACAGCAATGTTAAATAAACTTCGACCGTCTTTGTCTGTTGTCCATATGATATTAGGATAAGAGCAGATAAGTATATTAAGAAATTCACTATTCCCAAATTCTGCAGCATCATAAAGTAGAGCGCGAACTTCGTCCAACTTGTCTCTGTCTTCGAATAGTTGAACCTCGTTCGAGACTAGTTCAACCAATTCATGGACTAATGCCTGCATAGAAGTTTTGTTCTGGATACCTTTGTACCCTGGAATTTGGGAGAAAAAATCAATGCAAAAATCATTTAGTCAAAAAGAAATATTAATTATATAATCTAAGAACACAGTGTTGGAACAAACATTGGTGAGCTTTCCTCAGTTGCAATCCAAAACACTCGCACAACAATCAAAGAAAGTGACTCACACTTACAAAGTACATTAATAACCCGCTTTAATTGAGAGTGACTATACTGGGGCAGAGTTGGTTGTTGCTCTTATGGTTTTAAAAGCCAGAACGAACAAAGAATTAAAAAAAAAAATGTTATGGGTTTTATGGTCTGATTGGGGTAAAATCGATAATTCAATTCAAGATGTCATAAATAATTTAGTTAAATTATAAAAATAAATAATAAGTCTTTTTATATAACTAATAAGCTAATAGTAGTAAATATGTTAGTTAAAAATATATAATTTTTTTTTTAAATGATTTAAGTAAGCTTTTAGATCTTATATTTACAAAATAAAAATACTAAATTATAACCAAAGACTTATTTAGTATATGAATTAATTAATTATATATAATATATTAATATTTAGTTAATATATAATTATTTGGTTATTTAATTCATAACTATATATCAATTTATGCTCATTTTCGTGTTTTTATATTAATGAAATGAGATGATACTGTTTTTTTTAAGAAAAAGAAATGTCTTGATCACTAATGACTAATGGAAAAATAATTTACTACCTTGCATGCCATCAACGTGGCACCGCACGGAACACGCGCATTGAATGGAAATTTTTTAAAAAAAAGTCCATAACCAATAGAAAACTGAAACGTGGCACACCATTAAATATCTCAACTCACCCCACTTGGCCACTTCTCTCTGTGCTATCTCTCTATTTTGACATTTGCATTTCAGTTTCTTCAAATACCAATTTTAAACTTTCAAACGTTTCATATCAGTATACCACCATTGAAGCAGACGAGCAGCCAAAAAAGGCCTCAACTGAAGCACAGATCATATCATTGTAAAATTGTAAATCTGCTTCATCTTTGAGCTTCTTACTCAACCCAAAGATGGTAAATCTAATGTTTTTGCCTTTTTGGGGTCATTGTGGCCATTTTAGGCTTCACCACTACAAACTTAAGAGCATTTTCAAAAACAATATCTCTCTTTTTAATTATTATATTTTTTTGAAAACACAACGGCAGAATTCTTTATGAAGAATTGCTTAAAACCAGTTTAACTGTACCGGTTTTTGGTTTTGCCGGAAGAATCGACGGTTTCTGATTTTTTGCAATTTTTCTCTTATTTTTGGTTTTTAATAATAACAGGACCGGATTTATGTCTAGTTCTGATTTGAACAGAAAAGTTTGGTCCAATTTTTAAAACCATGGTTGCTCTTCCTCTCTCTCTCCCTTCAATCCAAATAGACCATAAAAAAGAAAGTAGAGAGGAAAGAGTAAGAGAATTCTTCGATGTTTATATTTCTCTCCTCTAACTCATGATTTGAACTTGACAATATAATATACCACCAACCCCTAATTTACATTTATTTTATGAAATCCTACAATCAAAAAATCTCATATATAATCTAAAGAAACTCTCCTTTGCTTTTATTACATATACTTCCCTCATTATTCTTATACCAATCTTTTTTTAATAAATAAACAAGACTCTCATAAATTAAGTTTAACTTCCAACATGCAGAAACCTTGGGTACATCATTTTAACATTCATGTTAGATCTCAAGTTGGAGTCTAATTTTATGTCATGTGTCTTATCTAATTTCCTTAATTTTGGTTAGCTATTTACTACACTACAAAAATCAAGGAATCCGATTTAATTTTCTTAATATTTTGTGCTATATGAGTTTTTAAGTGAGAAAACTATAAAATTAAAAATTAATAAACCTTAAAAAAATCACAATCATTGATTTCATTTTTTATATATTATGATGATGATGATCATTATTATTATTATAGTGGTTGGACAAACGAAAATTGAGAATTTCATAAATAACAATTTAAATAATTTTTTTTTCATTTGTTTCAAATAAAATTATATTTATTTTATTTGTAGCTATTTTATATTTTCAAATAAACAAACATTATATTATTATATATCAAATTAGTAAAATTTTAATATGCCTTAAATTATGCATATTTATAAATATATCTCATTTATATGCGTGAGGTTACAAGCTAATTATAATGAAAGCTAAGAGTTTTATAGCTCAATTGATAAATGTCTCTTAGAATGCCGATAACATCTACGGTTCAAATCCTCCGTTTCTTATTGCAACTATTGAAAAAAACAAAGGTAAATAATATTGAAAGATTTGAAAAGAAAATGACAAAGATGATTAATCGGCCAAGAGATTTGTGGCTCAAGATCATTTTTTTTTTCTGAAATTTAATATAAATTTCAAAGCACAATGAGATTAACAATTTCAAGTCTAGTAGTTTTTCTAGTTAGTTGTGCCCATTGGATGACTAACTTATCTTAAAATATAAAAAAGAATGAAAAATAAAAATAAAAGATCTTTTTTATGAAAATGAAATAAAAAGATTTATAAATGCTGCCTTCCACCACCTACCAAAATAAATAAATAAATAAATAATTTAATAGAAAGCTAACCTACAATGCTCTTATATGTCTATAAAGGAAACAGGCACAAGTATTACAACGGACAAGACATTTCAAATAGAAAAAGGTCTAGCTCATGAGAATTTGTGATGGTTTATGAAGTAAATATCATCTAAAATTTAATGAGAATATGCTACTTCTCATTCCAAGCTGATTTGAGTAAAGTTGTCTCACACACACACACACACATATATATATATATATATATATATTTGAAAAGAATCACATATTGTGTTTAATGTAACATAAAAACCTACTTGAGGTCAGAAAAATGTAACATAAAGACCTACTTGGGCAACGTTATATCTACACAGAATGAAATTGGGTTTGAGTCAGACTAACAGTTTAAGCATCTTTTCCAAAATGATAGCTGACTTTTGCTGCCAATTGCAATAGGTTTTCTGGCCAACTCATGCAGTGCTTCAATATTCTTTTCGTTGTTTGCAGTTGCTAGTGTTCCACCTTTTTTCAGAATTTTGAGTGCTATATCTGTCCATAAAAAATAAAAAATAAAAAATAAAAAACATTTGATCATTGTCAAAGTTTTCATGTCCAATCAAAATTTTCTGTAAGGACATCAAATGATGTAATGGCATTTTCAATTAATTGCCTCAAACTCACAATTATTAAGATGTGGGACATACCATACATATCATTGGTAATAGTAGCCACAAGGATCTCCATGTGTTCAGAAGGACTCAAACCTTCAAAAGAAGTCACAGTGAATAGATAAGACACCATATCTCTAAGTCCGAACAAAGCTGCTTTGTGAAGTGGCGTCCTTTCTTCTTTACTGCGGACTAATGGGAGTCTATTGTTCTTTATCACCATCTCCTTAGCAATTGCCACAATTCCTGATTTCGCAGCAAAGCAAAGGGCTGTTTCTCCTTCTTGGTTTCTCAGTTCTAAGTCGTCGTCAGACAAAATTTGCATCAGTTCTTTTACAAAAGCCATGTGTTTTGATGCGAATGCAATGTGAAGAACTGACTCCTTCGTTTGTGTAATGGAATATCGAATGATATCTCGATCACCCTCAAGTATTTTCTTAGCATCTTGCCAATTACCTTCTCGGGCAGCTCGATAGAGGCAAAGGTACTGAGATGTTGCTTGGCCTGGAATTTTAAGCAGAACATAAACTATAAAAAATTTGGGGTTGTGACGCCATAAACCCAGTTATATGAGCCAATGACTGCATTTTTTATTTATTTAAAATGACTGCATATTTTTTAAAGTTTGTCATAAAATGTAAGGTCTCACTTAAAAGTCAAAAACTACTCTACCAAAAAATAATCTTATCAAAAGAAAGGAGTGCACTTGACAGCTAAACAATGATATGAACTAGTTGTATCAAGCAAAAAATAACTAGTTCCTCAAAAAAAAAAAAAAAAAAAAAAAAAAAGCAAAAAATAACTATTCGTAAATAAAATTCATAGGCTTGGAAACCTAGTTAAGTTCATGGTTGAAATCAAATAAAAACGAATATTAAATTATACTTTGAAAGTTTTTTTTTTTTTTTTTTTGAGATAATATAGATATTTATAGGGTCTTACTCCCCAAAAAAATAAGATGAGATCAGTGCCGGCTCCACCTGGCTACCTAACGAATATATATATCTATATATATGTATATATATACTAACCTATTTCGACTACCTAAAAATATTCAGTAGGAAAATCTACATATTTTATAAGCCTACATATTAGTTTAAGTACATTAACTAATATATTAAATTAAATAAAAAATTTTAATAATTTTTTTTTCAATTATTTATTTTTTTTATTGCACTAGCAGAAACGTCATACCGGCCAATATAACCGAAATAGGTATTTTTTCCGATATGTTTTGGAAGAATACCGGTACCAATTTAATGGAAAGTACAATATATTTCCCCAGTATGGTACTGGTACACTATTGACTTCTTGGACTCGCTGTAAGGGTGACTGATGGAGAAAAAATTATGGATTTATGTGTAAGTAATAAATAACTGCTCGTAGTCTGCTGTATCATATAAGCAGGAACGGATTTATATATTGACTAGGGGGGTAATGGCTCCTTCTAATGGTCTGTTTAGCTTTAAGGGAAGGGAAGGGAAGGGAAGGGAAGTAAAGTACAATAAAGTAGATTTGACTCAAAATTAGTCTATTTTTAGCCAACTCTACTCTACTTCCCTCGATTCCCACTCCATTCAAACAAGCCCTAATTTTTTTTTAAAAAAAAAATATCAATAGGTACTAATTTTAACAATTTAGTTTAATAAAATTATTTTTTGCCCTTCTTAACAATACCATCATTTCTTTTAAGAGTAATGTTATAGTCACACTTTTTTACAATATTTTTACAAACTATTAAGATAACAAATTCTTATTGGTTTGCACATTTGCATCACTTTTCACTTATCAATAACCTCTTACCACATTAGCAATTTGTAAAATTTTTGTAATTTTAGCATTTTTCACCGTTTAAAGGCCATAAAAATTAATAGATTAAATTTAAAACAAAATATACAAGTCCAAAAAAATTAACCCAACAACAAAAATTACCAATAATAAAGTTAAAAAAAATTAAGTCAAATTAATCTATTTTACCAAAAACAAACAACTTGACCATTTAAATGTTTTAAACAAAAATCTTTAGTGATAAAATAGTAGAATCAAAGGTCGGAATTGCTACACGCAGCTAGCAGCAAACTGCCCTCTTAACTCCAAGTCCTGAATCTGTCTTTGCAACTCCGTTCTTGCATATAAGTTTGTAAAATAATTTATGATTTTAGAACTAATCCTACAACTCTACAAGTGACGAAAGCATTCCAGGACCCATTAGACAACTTTTCCCCATAGGGAGTCATTATAGAAGCAAAGCTTTCTGCTTTGGGTTGGTGGGAGTTTGTCCATACCAACCGAGAAGCTGACAAGGAGCCCATACGTTAGCACGGAATGCTCTAGGTTTAAGATCTTAACTCGCGTGGCTAGAATAGATCCCTAGTTGTATTGCTGATATTGTTCGCAATGAATCTCTGTAATGGTTAACCGTTTACAACTGTTGAAAGTTAACTACCTGTTTCTCAACCCAAAAAAAGAAGAAGAAGAAGAAGATGAAGAGCTCAACATTTTCTTTTACAAGAATTTATAATGGTAAAATCCGTACTTTACCAAGGCTTTTGGGTAAGTTAATATTCAAAAAAATATCAAAATAATAAGCCATAAACGAATATTGAGTTGAATACCCCAAAAAAAGAATATTGAGTTTCCCTTATTAAAAATTTATAATTAAAAGATACAACTTTTAAATAAAAGATATCCATTTTTCTTTTATTTTTGTGATTTTTTGGTTTCACCATGGTTTGGTATGGTTTTTTTTTTTGGGGAGCCATAATATTGGGGGTAGTTCGGGCATGATCTTCTGGTAGGAGTTCCAGCACAACAAGCATGGGAGAGGAAGAAAGCGTATATGAATGATTTGGAAAAGTGGGTGAAAGAGTTGGAGAAGAAAAATTCTGAGATGTAAGAGATGTTGTCCGCCTTACAGATCTCAAGTCCATGATAGGTTCATTGAATCCACAAGATGATAGATCTGGAATTCACTAAAGAAAACAATAGACAGAAACCTGAAATTTTATTTGCCTTTTAGAGTGATTGTTGGAGCAACATTTTTTTGTTGTACTTTCTAAATTAGAGATAATCTGCATTTGCCGCATATATATGTTCGAGATGCTCTAACTGCATGCATACAAGATATAAAGACAGAGCACTTAAGAGTCATAAGTCTTACTCTCATATGTCTGTTGATTTTGATTGTCTTCTTCCATATGCACACTTAGATCCACTGTTATATCTGTTTGCATCATATCTGTAATCCATAAATCAATAGCTTTGTAATAATGTGTAAATTTGGATATTGTTAACTTATACAAATGGTTTTTCTTTAATAAGTAGATAATGGGGATGATCGGTGGAGTTTGAACTATAAACACAAGGCACCACAAAGGATGCCATTGCACTAAATAGTTTTTTACTCAAACACATATATGCCATATTGTAGGCACTACATGCTCTAGTGGAGGATCAATCAATTAAAGAAAATAAGGAAATTCATGATATAGACGAGATTTTTAAATATGATTGGTCACCTATTAGTTATAACTAATTGAGTTTAACAACTAGACCTACATCAAGGAAAAGTTAAGAAATCTCATGTCCTAAGTATGGGTCAAAAACATGAGTTCGAAACATGAGCATGCATGAGGAACGTGTTAGACAGCTCACTACCTATATGAGGAATGCGTTTCCAAAAAATTTCAAGGTTTTAGGGGTTTTCCATAACTTTCCTACAATTTTGGGGTAAAATTGTAATTTCAATGAAGTATGTGGCTCTTAGTGTAGCAACTTGCCCATATTATGGAAAACCCCTAAAACTATAATTCACATATTAATGACTTGCCCATGTCAGGGGTTTTCCATGGTATGCGAAATTCCACATATTAATCTTCCCATGTTATTCGCATATTTAAAATATGTTATTAAAAGTAATCTATATATCTAATCTATATATATAATAATAGGTAAAGTAGAGAGAAAATCAAATTAAATTTTAAATTAAAATTTAATTAGAGTCTAATTTTGCGCCATATGTCTCATCTAATATAAATTTTAGAATTTTGTGCCAAGTGAATTAATTTAGTGTAAAAATTGAATTTCAATTAGAGTTTAATTTTTGCGCCACGTGTCTCATCTAATGTAAATTTTTAAATTTTTGAGCCAAATTAGTTAATTTAGTATAAAAAACGAGAAGTCCAATATAATAAACCATAAAAAAAACATAATCATATAACTAAAAAAAATTCAAATTTATAAGTAATATATATATATATATATATATTAATAGGTAAAACTTAGAGAAAGTTGAATTAGAATTTGAAATTATAATCCAATTTTGCACATGTCTAAATTTATATAGAGATTATACCATAATTATGCACTTATGCATGTACTATGTGTCTACTTAAGTTTATTAATCTTTGTGTCAACTGAGTTAATGAGTGCAAAATATTAAGAATCTTATATTAATGAACTATAAATTAACAAAAAAAAAAAAACAATTACATATACTCAATAAAAATCACCCTATGTTACAATTACATATACTCAATAAAAATCACCACATGTTTCTCAAAAAATAAATAAAACAAAAATCACCACACGTTCTAACTTATTAAAAATTAGAAAAAAAAATTATCATAAGTAGTATTAAATTTAAGTAAAAATTTTAATATGTGACTAATTATATTTACTTTAAAAAAATAATTTGACTAATTACCTATATATTATGATAAAAATTATGTTTAATTTTAAATGTATCTATATTTATGCATGAATACATGCGTTACATTTTTTTAAATTAATAATTTGACTAATTATTTATATTTTTATAATAAAAATTTTGTTTAATTTTAAATGCATCTATGCGTTTGCATGAAGTTACATGCTAGTATACATAACATATATACTTTTTCATAATAAAAGCATATAATGACATACTTAATGTGACAACCAATGTTTGGTACGAGCTGCACTATTTGAGATCGTTTATAATGTCTAAGATGCAGTCTTGCAAAGACCATAAGAGCATAGACAGAACTAGGATTTTAAATTAAGGAGGCCAAAGCATAAACAACAAAGAGAAAATAATCTTATAATTTTATTGCGCCAAAGATAATAAGATACTATTTTATTATTTTAATATTTTATAGTTCTATTGTGCCAAAAATTAATAAAATGAAAGGAGAAAGGTAGAGTAGTAGATAATTATCACTTCACTCAAAAAAATCAAAGGTGGAGTCGTAGAGAGAGAAGTTGACATATCAGAGAAGAGAGAGAGACTCTGAATATCATAGAGAGAGTAAAAGAGAGAGAGAGATCAGAGAAGAGAGTCCTAAGACCATACCTCAGTCAATTTGACTGTGGAGAGTTGATGAGACTAGACCAGAGAGGAAAAGAAGCGGAAGCCAACCGGACGGACTAGATCAAAGCTGCATATTAGTTCGCAATATGAAAGAAAATCTGAACTCCTTAGGAGTTGCAATGGAGCAATTGAAGCAAATTTATGAAGATTTGTAGGGGAGGATCGAATGTAATAGAAAAAGCACTTCTGCTGAAGCATTGCTGGTTTGACAGATTAAAGAAAATGGAAGCAAGCTTTAAACTATAGAGAACAAGAAAGATGGGAAAGAGAGCAGGACAGAGTTAAATGGACAAAAATTGGGACTTGAGATTTATGATTGTTTTGTGTGTATTTTTTGTTGAGTCTTTGGACCGATTTTATGGTTAATTTTGGTTTGTCTAAGGTTATTATTGTTATTCTTGGGGCTATTAGGTTTGCTTAGATTGGATTTGTTGGTATTTTTTGTTTTGTTCAAAAGGTTTTTTTTATTATTATTCTTGGGGCACATGGGAAAGAGGGGACCAAAATATTTTTTCCAGGGTATCATGGGTTCATTTGTAACATGCATCATCGTCCATTGCATTAATATAGTTTTTCCTTGGAAGGGGATTATGGGTATTATATATTTCATTGCAGTTTGTTCATTTGTTAATAAGAACCTATCATTACATGTAACATGCATGCCAACTAACTGAATAGAATTGGACTTGGAAATGGAAAGAAGAATATATAGGCATTTAAGTTTCATATATGATTGAGAAACAATTAAGGGTGCTTTGGGAGGAAGGAATATTTGATAATCGTCAAATATGATTGGTGTGGTAAGTGCTTTGGTGGTCAGATCTGTAGTCTTATCTCATTTTGCATCAATAGTACTATTGGAACATATATGACCATAACCTTAATTATTATTGACAATGAGCTGAGCTAATATGTCGTGTTTGGGGGATTATGGCCCGTGGTCATAAGTGTTGATGTGTGTGAGTGTGAGTGATGAAAGAAATAGAAATAGGTGGAAGGATTTTGGAGATACCTGCCTTTGCTGCTGCTGATGTAGACGTTGCTGTTGTTGTTGGATTTGTTTTGAGTGGCTCACTGAGCTTGGACTTCAAAGAATGTACCTGTATGAGCTTATAAATTGGACGGATATTATTTTTTAAGAACCGTCCGATTTGACAATCATTTTTTATGAAATTCTGTGTATTTAGATTTTTTATATATATATATAATATAGAATTTCTACTATAGCATAATTTAAGTGTATATATGTGTAAACTCTCTCTTAGAGACTTGAATCCTGACTCTTGCCTCCCACACCCCACAAACATTTATACTTGTGGAGTTATCACCATATCAAAGGTGCGTGGTGGTGTGTCTCTAGATCTTAAACAATGCTACTGACACAATAATTATTACAATATTTTTCATGACAGTAAAATTTTAATAAGCTTTTAATGGTTCTCAATTAAATTTATCACTGATTTTATTTTTTTCTCATACCATTAACAACTTGTTATTATAATAATTGTTAATTTTTTTTTTTAGCCGGAGAAGTAAGTGAGTGCATATCATTATTAAAAGAAAAGTAGGTGAATTAAAGTCCAAGCGAAGAAAAAAGAAACAAGTACTACCAGAATTACAAATTTTATTACATTGAACTTACAAATTGATGTGTTATATATTAAGACAAGATAATTCAAATATATATTTATAAAGTGATTAAAATCTATTAATCATACTCATTATCACATCAATTTATAAGTTTTATATAGTAAAAATTTGAAGTATTCTTTAGCATTTTTTCTTGATTAAAAAAAAATGATATATTGACAACTTTTTACTATACTTTTACAATAAATTTTAAGTGGACAAATTGTTACTTGTTATTACTGATGGACAAAAAGTCATTTTAATCATAGGTTCAAATTAGAACCCTAAAAACTTATTATTTAGATTAAAAAATTAAAATAGAAAAAAAAGAAAAAGAAAAGGAGCAAGATAGAAGAGTGAATGGGTGACCCACTAAAAGTAAATTTCACCGAAATGAGGGGAACATTAAAGAGGAAAGATAACTCTGATATCTTTTCCTCGGATGATTCCGTGCTTTTCTTTTGTTTAATGCAATTATGCTACCTTTTCAAAAAAAAGAAAAAAAAAAAGAAAAAAAGAAGCTTAGTTAGTTTTAATTTAGTTATCTACCTTCTTCTTATTATTCTTATTTCCCCCTTCCCCCCCCCCCCCCCAAAAAAAAGTTGTCTACCATCTTAAAGTTGGTGGATTAAAGCGGGATGAAGGAAAAAAAAAAGTCCGTAAAATAAAAAAAAAATGAAAATTTTATAATAAATGCCTAAATGGGAAGTCAGGGTGAGCCCACTTAAAAAGTTGATTTCATCGAAACGAGGGGAACATTAAAGAGGAAAGAATGTTTAATTAGTTAAAGTACTGGTCTACCCTTCTTTTCTGATCCATTTTGAACCAATGTCATCGATTTCCTTTGGTTCCTGTAGTAACACGCCAGTATCTTTTATACCTGTCAGCGAATCGTTACCACTTACCAATCCAATACAAGTTATACAAAACTTTCCTTCTGCTTCTCTTTATCTTTTTCATTTTTTTTAATCACATCTCTTACTCTTTAGAACATGCATTTGCGTGTATTAGACGAAAGCTGAATTGAAGCATCTTATACATTTAAATATGTTTTTTTAAAATTAAATATTATTTAAACTCAATCTATTATCTTGTTTTAAATGTAAAATTACTAATTAATTACGTAAAATTTTTTTGTATAAAGTCTTAAAACACAAAAAAATTGATAAAATATTTCACACTTGTTGATATGATAAATTGATAGTGACAAGTAAAAATTTGATGTTAGTGGTAAACTTAAATTAGAACTAGTCAAAGTTTACCAACTCAAGTATTGTGAAATTTGTTGTGTATTGCTTTTTTTTTTTTTTTTTTTTTATAGAAATTCTACATTCACAATTTTTTCACAAAAAAACCTTAGGTGTTAAGTTGTTACAACTTACTAGTTCTAGTATGAACTCACCTCACATTTAGAATTTGTTGTGAATAATGTTGTGAACGTAGCATTTCTCTCTATT
This sequence comes from Castanea sativa, assembly GCF_040712315.1. Lineage (NCBI taxonomy): Eukaryota > Viridiplantae > Streptophyta > Magnoliopsida > Fagales > Fagaceae > Castanea > Castanea sativa. The sequence goes on along the minus strand of NC_134019.1, from coordinate 12,127,159 downwards.
TCTCCTGTTTTTCATATGATAAAAAATATTATACTATTTTATTTATTAATAAATATTTGAGTTTAATTAATGCTATTACAATGAAAGAAATAACTATATTGGTTAAACTTTGTACGACTTTGTCTACTTGAGGGCTTTAGGTGGCCATGCTTTTTACTCATTTCTACCAAAAGCTTTGTAATTAAATTAGTTGGCGCATGCTAATGTATTAATCACATCCAAGATTCAAATTATCTAAGATTCAAAAAACAAAGACTCATTTCTAAGCTCATCTCTCTCTCTCTCTCCATTCCAAATTGCGAGCAAAGATAAATGATTGGCTTGATGGATTTAAAACGTGGTCCTTGTTACTGATTTTGAGGTTCAAATTGATTGGAAGATGGAAAGATAGTGGCATTGTGGATGGTTCGTGACATTGCAGAGACGTAATGTCACATGCTACGGAGCTAGAATCAAATTAATTAATGGACAAACCAAGTAACTCGTGAACCAATTTGAGTCTAATTGACAAGAAAATAAAGCAAGCTTGAACATGTAATTAATATTATTTGGTTAATGGACAAAATCATGACGGTTGAGAGTGTGAAGGCAATGGAGTTCAATGTTGGTCAAACAGTGCGGGGCATTGCTGAATCTATACGCTTGCTCACTTCATGAAATTTAGATATTGGGGAGATCACTGCTAAAAAAATGTTTTTGGTCGTAACCATATAAAGGAACATAATTTTGAGCTTTTGATAAAATATTTGGGTCATGCTAACGAGTGCCTTTAGAGCAATGATTAACAATTCATTTTAGAAAATTTTGACATCACTTTTATGGAAAATGGAAAAAGCTGTCAAAACATTAATATATATTTTTTTTCTTTTCCCATAAAAACTTTCTTTAAATGGATTGTTAACCATTTCTTTAAAGACATCCGTTAGCATTTCCCATAAATATCACAAGGTAGATTGGATAGGTGGAAAGAGAAGAGGATTGTAGACTCCATTTATGTATAAAATATACGGCACACACACATCAGATCTCCATTTTAGCTTGGTACCAGAGAAATTATCTCCTTTTTGACCAAAAATGAGTAGGAAATGAATGCCTAGTTATATTATACTAATAAGTCATCAGTACTATGCACGGATATGGTTTTGGAGAATGTTGTATCTATATTATAGTATAATTGTTATAGAACATTATTACTAATGAGTTCATAAAAATAAAAAAAAACAACAACAATTATAATTGCATACACATATTCATTATAATTATTCAATTGAAGTAATGAGAAAAAAAAAAAAAAAAAAAACTTCAAAGGAATATTATAGAACAAAAGTTAATATATAATCTTTTTTTAAAAATGATATAGAATGTGTCTTTCTCTTTCTCTTGATTCTAAAACAAAGTACACATCTCAAACATCCATAATCAATCATATCATTTACAAAACCCACAAACTCACAATATCCGACCTTAACATCAAAACCGTAATTGCCATTGTCACTTAATAAAAAATGCAGGCCTCCCTTCCCTTATTATAGCCAAATCATACGGGTTAGGATTAAATGAAACAACAATGTTATAGTTAGGTAGGTATTGTCAAAAGATTGAAGGTAAATTACATAATTTTATATTTGTGTGTATTTGAAATGGGATGGCATGAAGGGCTATGGGTGGGTATATATAAAAGGGTAGAAGTGCAAGAGGTGAAAATAGTGAATTAAAATGCAAAAAGTTTTGTGTGTATATGTGAAGGGTGAAAAGTCTTGAAACATTGAACCAAAGGATATAAAGAATATTTATTTTTTAACCATAAAAGTCTTGAAACATTAAACCAAATAAAACAAAAAGTAAATATTTAGTTTTTTCTTATCTATTATGTGGTACTTGAGAATATTTCAATTCTTTTTGCATAAAATGCGCCACTTGACAGAATCTCATACTTTCCCACATGAAATCTCTGTTTTTATATATATACTAGCTTGTAACCTTTTGCATATACATGGATATACTTAAAAGATATACATTAAGACACATAGTATAATTCTTACATATATAATTTAAATACCATTGATATATAGCCATTCTTATATTTTGTTAACATTTTAAAAAATCTTGTAAGAATATTATTAGGTAAAAAAATGTAAATTGTCCCTTTTTTTAAATTTTTATATCGTTTTTTCTTATTTTTTACAATTCATTAATTCTAGACTCTTTAATTTTAGTACTTAATAACTCACTTGGATAAATATTTATAATGTGGTCTCACGTTTGACTCCAAAATTAAGAAATAAAACTCTCTCAAAATAAATAATTTAGGACACATGGCACAAAATTGAACTTTAATTGTAGAATCTAATTGGATTTTCTCTAAACTTTGGTTATATATATAATGTGGTCGCACATGTAGAGCGCGTGTGAAGAGGCTTTTTTTTTAAAATTTAATATAATTTTTCAATTTGAATTTATTTATTGTTAGTAAGGTTACACAAAAAGTGATTTTTATAAAACTAAAATTTAAGATTTGAAATGGAGTAAATTACTGGATTTAGTGTATACTAGTTTTTAAGAAGAAAAAAAAATGTATCAAACATACGTGAGATATGTTTAGATAGAGAGTATGCTACTTTTTAAGAAAAAATGTTTCTTTGGTAGTTTTTTTTTTTAAATTATAATTTTCATCCTATTTTTTATTTTTTAAGAATAAGAATTATCTAATAAAATTAGGGATATTTTTTAAATTTTTTGAAATTGTAACAAATTTTTTTAATCTTCTTTATATATATATATATATATATATATATATATATATATATATATATATATATATATATATATTTTGATTGAATAGATTATTAGGTTTCTTTTTTCTCAAAAGAAAAAAGATATCTTGGAAACATTTGATTGGACCACACGCATGGAGAAGTTAGGGGGCCCAGGATGGGTCGTGATTCATGACCTCTTTTTCTTTTTCTTATGTTTTATTTTGAAACCGGGCAATGACCTTTTTTAAATTCTCAATAATTAAGTATAGAAGGACTCTCTCAAAAAAAAGTATAGAACGAATTTTATAAATTAAATAAAAATTTATTCATGGCCTCCCGCCAAATTTTAGTGTTTGAAACCGAAACTTAAGATACTAGAATTAGACCTGAAATTTTAGAATTAGTCAAAGAATCCGAAAAAAAAAAATGTAATTGACACAGTACGTATAAATTATTTTTTAACACTAATGAAATTTGAGTAAGATTATCATAAATTCAATAGTTATAACAGCAAAAGAGGAATTTTAACCTTGGATGTTTTAAAAATATTAGGAAATGCTAACCAATTAAGGTATAAGGTTTTGACAAGATTATCATATGTTCATAACACAAACCCAATACTTGAATTTATTGTTTCGTACCCAACTGCGGCACTCTAAAAACCGTTAAAAAGCAGATCAGCATCTAAGTTATTTGACAACCACAAATGATTGCCCAAGTTGGTATCATCAACTAAAAGAGTCTACGTTTACATAATTGAAAAAGAAATCTATTAGTCCGTTTAGACTGAGGGAAAGGAAGGGGAATAGAGTAAAGTAGAGTAGATTTAAACAAAAATTAGTTTATTTTCAGTCAACTCTACTTTAATCTCCTCCACTCCCTCTCCTTCCCCCCCTTAATCCAAATGGCCCCTAAATTAGTTTGTTAAGTGGATTGTATCAGCCCAAAGTTAACGTTGTAGCACAACAAACAACGTATTGAGGGCACAAGCCGAAGCAATTATAACAATCTGAAGCGCATCATTTTGCTTTTGAAAATCTATTTGCTTGTTTAGACCCATTAAAAATGATTGTTTAACCTAATATATTAGCCAAGTGATTACTTAGGTTAATTATAAAATCTAGGTTAAACAAGGACAGATCATATCATGCATAGCAGCAAAAAAATAAAGAACACAACAATATGATGGCACAAAAAAACCAATAAAATCAACAGTTTCAAGGTAAAAACCAAGACCGTACTGGAAGCTATACCGATTTGGCTGGCGGTACAATATATTTCGGATACCGATTAATACCGGTGTATCGTTTCGGGTTTACCGCTATTTTATATATTCAATACACACACACACACACACACAATCTCTATTTACCATAAAACATTACCTTAAAAATTCTTGCTTACCGTAAAACATTACTTCAATTAAAAACAAATTGTTCATAGTTTTAAACTTTAGCATCAACTAAACTTTATATTGAAACACAGTAACCCAACAACAAAATAATATGGTTGAAACAACAATATATATCAACACAATAATCAATTTTGCTATCAATTCATGAACACAATAAGTCAGTAACCCAACAATATATAATGAAACAAATTAACCTAACAACAAAATAATATGGCTCAAACAACAATATATATCAACACAATAATCTATTTTGCTATCAATTCATGAATACAATAATCAATTTATTATTTATCACATCATCTGAGAGTGAAAGTGAAATTTTTTTTTTTGACTTTTTATTATACTTTCGACTAAACTACAGTTTTAGCATAAAATATCATAGAACGTAGTAATAGAAATGAATTGCAAGGCCCAATAATGAGTTAACTACTTTTAAATTTTAACTTTGCACTAATCACAACCCAAAGCCAAAGCCCAAATCTAGCAACTTTCTTCTTCTCTTTTGACTCTTTCATTTAAACCTACACAGTACACGCATCCCAATCCTCCGACCTCCTCTACTACTAATTGCACAACACACACAGATAAGTGCTCAGAGTTACAAATGTCTCCAAATTCTAATTTCACATGAAATATAATTCAACACAGCAAAAATTAAGCCAAAATTTTACTTGAGAGTGAGAGATAGCAACCGAGACTTGAGAGACAGATTGGCCAAGAGAAAGAGAGTAGAGAATGAGAAGCCGAGAGAGTGAGTGAGGGACATAGCAAATAGAGACATTGAGACAGAGAAGCCGAGAGAGTGAGAGACACAAAGCAGTTGAGAGAGAGCGTGAGAGAAAGAAAGACGGCTATGCGGCTGGGACCTTAGGGTTAGAATTAGAATTTAGTACAATTACCATATTGTCCTTGAAAACTTGTCAAATTTATTATTAAAAGAAAAAAAAAAGCTAGATGTGTTTCGGCCCGGTATCTCTTTACCGGCCAAAACAGCTGGATTTCGCTAGTATGGCCAGTATGCGTCCGGTATGGCTGGTATTTTTTCTGGTATGAAACAAAAGGTATACCTGTACTGGTGCACTGGCTAGTACGGTATATACCTGCCGTACCAGCCAGTATAGTACGAGATCAGCTTCACTGGTAAAAATCTAGGAAGGATTTGACCTAACTATCCTTAAGGTAAAACAAATCCACTTTAGAGAATTGAAGTTTTTACAATCAAATCTAACCCTAAATCTATTGCTACCTCTAGTAGTAACTTACTGACACGACTACGTGCAAGCTCTGAATCCACGGACTCCTCTCTTGTATTTGCACCACACAAGTACCCACACTTGTGACTTTGAGATCCCACTCAAAGGTTTTAGATCACAGCTTTTTGATCTTTGCAACAACTAGATTCCACGAGCATTTGATTGTAGATCGTTTTCAGGTAGATGCTTGTCTAGTTAGAAGGTACATAACTTCTCAGCTCTTACAGGAGTAACTCACAAGTCTTCCAAAAGTCTTCAAAACATAGCTAGGGTTTTCCTTTTATACACAAAAGTGTTGGACTAAAACTCTAAATGTTTTCGCCGGCTTGGGCTTGGTTAAAAATCTATAGAAATTATTTTTCTGTGATTTTTAATATATTAAGCTTCACCATTCAATCGGTTAAGCTTCACAAAAAAATAATCATTTTTCCTGCAGTTTGTACATTCTTGAGTCTTGACCTGAACCACTTTAAGCAATGTCTAACACCTATCCTAGACATGTTTTTGTTTTCGGTTTGCCAACACATACAAGTTGAAATTCTAACCATTTAATCCTAAATCTTTAGAACCTAACAATCTCCCCCTTTGGCAATTCGTGACAAAACATGCATATAAATGAATTTCTCCACTTAATAATTAGCCCAACTTACACATTGTTGCCCAAATACAATTCCATCACAATCCACTAACTATTAGTTGTTAGAATAGATAGCAGATGAGAAAGAATAAACTTGTAAATTCCTGAAACACTAAAAAAAAAACCATAAACGCATGTGTGGAAATTACAGTATAATCCAAAACTTTAAAAACTGAACTTGAATTCACAAAACATAAGATATGGATAGAATATCAAATGACTAGACATCAAATAAACTATCATAGTCAATAAACCAACAATGTTTGTGAAACAAGAATAATAAAAGAGAATATACATTAAAAAATGAAAATGAGAATATACATCAAAAACTCTAATCGACAACTAAACTGCTCCCCATGAATACAAAAACTCTCTCTACTCTCCCCCTAAGTACAAGAGCAAAAACCCCAGAACCTACTCCCTCTTTTGTTACATATTGCCAAAGGCAACTATCAAGGATCAACGGGTGAAGGAGGTGGAAATGCACTCCAATACTCAACAAAATCTACTCTCAAGATAGCAACCTCAGTAAGTAGCTCATTAATAAGCTATCCATGAGCTGCCTAAGTGGTCATAAAAGTCTCCATCATGGCACAGAGTGAGAGGGGAGAGGAGGAGCAACTATAGAATTAGTAGTATCATTAGCAACAGGACCTGCAGCAGCAGTAGGATCCACATGAATCTCCTTAGTAGCAAGCTAATCACCAGAGGTAGGAGTAGTAGTAGAGGCTTCCCCTCTTGGTCTCTTTGAAGTCCTAGTGCTTGGTTTAGCACTCTTCATTTGAGCCTGTCGCTGTCTACGAAATGTGGCTTTTATAGGGGCAGTAATAACTCAAGAGAAGAAAAATTATCTAACCCTGGAAAGAGTAAAACCCTATAGATAAAAATAGGAACGAACATATTATGTGCCTTGGATTTACTCCTATATACCTCAAAAATGGTGTGAATAAAAAGGGAAAGAGAAAACATGGACCCATCTGTGATAAAGGCATACGAAAAAGCACATCTGTCCAAAGGGATGGTGGAGATAGGAAAGATATTATGACAAGCTATCCTAAAGAAAAGATAGTGAAGCCCAATCAACTCACCTGAGTTTATTCTTGATTCAGATCCTAAGTGACCGATCTTCCACATAGCAAAGCCATTACATCATCTATAGGAGAAGACTTTGGGAAAGTAGGTCTATGAACTAAAGGTACATCTAGAGCTTCAGATAATATATGTTTAGTTATCTTAAACTCTTTACCTCTAATCCAAGTAGTCAAATAATGACCACCTGTATCCTTAGAATATACATACAGATTCAAGTAGAATTCTCAATCAAGGCAGCAGGAGGGTGATCGAAAACATCACACAAAAAACCCCAGTTCCTAGACACTAGATGCCTACGAATGGAAGGATTTGACTCATCTGGAACTAACTATCTTTCCCCCCAAACAGACCTATACTTAGTCGAGGTCTCAAAGATTTGCTCAATTTTGGCTGTAGGAAACCTAACCCTATTAACTAGAGCAAAAGTAGATGAGGATGCTGAGTTCCTATTGGCTTTAGTTTTATACTTTTTATTAACCTTAGGAGCCATGTCTAAGAGTTAAAGAAAAAGGAAAAACCAAAACAAAAACAAAAACGAATGGCAGACTGCATCAGATAAAGTTAAAGCACAAAATAACATGAAAATATAAAAACTCTATGATGCATGATGCAAAGACACATAAGATGCATGATCTAATGCACAAAAATAGTTCAATTTTATCTCAATTTTGAAAATTGACAAAAAAAAATAGAAATTTAGCAAACACCCCAACTTTGATACCCTAATTTTCCAAAAATCCTTATATTGATCAATTGAGCAACACAAAAAGTATAAAACATGTTATAATCACTCAATTAACCAATATCACAAACCAATTTTACTCAATTTCACCCAATTGAACAAAATCCCCAAATTTTCAAGAACACCTAAATCCTAATTTCGAAATTTTGTAGAAATCTTGAAATTTTTGAAATTAAAGTATGTGAATCATGTTTAAATGATGCATGAACAAAAATCCATCCAACAATTTGGATCAAAAGATTCAAAATCATCAAAAATCCTAAAATTCTTTAGTTCGAAATTTTTAGAAAAATTGATGAAAATGCATGAACGTATGTGATTTAAACAAAAAGGAATAAAAGAGTCCTACCAAGTATGGAGGAAGAAAACCATTGAAGCTTTGACTCAGAAAAAGACAAAAAAATAAATAAATAAATAAATTGACTAACAGGAATCGAGAGCAATCGAAGAGGAAGACAAAAGAATAAAGAACATTGTTCAAATTCCTTTTATTTTCTTTTAAAAAATGATTTTCAATCAGTTCGGAGGAATCAAGCTAGGAATCAAAAATGTTTTAAAAACAAGTTTGATTGATCGAAAGGAATTGAGTTAGGTTGCGTTTTAGTCTTAAAAACTAGATTTTTCGATTAGTCGAAAGATAGGTTCTATCGATCGAAACCTGAAAATTCAGAAAATTTTGAAAACTTGGAAATTTTCTGCGGAAACACTTTTAAACTAGTTTTTATGATATGAAGTGCATTTCAATGATTCTAAATGTTTCCAAAAACACTTTCTTTTCAGTCAAACCAATTTTTATCAAGATTCAAAACTTTTCCTCAAATTTTTTTCCCAAACCCCAAAAGGTATTAAACATTTCAAGAAGCACAATAATGAACACACAATCACATGTATAGTGTTTAACAAAGATTTGCGTGTGGTGTGTGCAACTAGTAAGTGTATGAGATACATAAAAAAAGGTAATATGTAGATAGATTAAACACAATTTCTACATTATCAATTACATAAGTTTGAAAGTTACTATCACCTAAAGAGTTACATCATATAATTCCAACGTCTCATAGAAAACACGCTTGCAATAATATAAACGCTTTTTATTCATTTTTTCTTTGCTTTTCTTTTGCTTTTAATTTTCACATTATTTTCACAATAAACACCTCATTTAATCTTGCTATGCAAGCGCTACACCTTACTAAGCACAGTTTTTATAATTTGCACACAGGTGTTCATAATTGACAAATAATAGTGGTGAAATGATTATTTATGTTTTTCTCCTATAATTTTTTAGTCCTTACAATCAAAAGAATTTGACTTCAAAATCAAGAGCATGTGTTTAAAAACCATAAACAACTCACACAATTTAAGCACTACATAGCACAAACTAGCATAGTGCAGAAAAATAACTTATCAAAGCTATACAAGGTACACAGTCATGAAATGCAAATTTCATAAGCCAACCTCAATTACACACTTGAATATGTGTAATACAAATATATATATATATACTTATTTATGTATTTCTGTTTTTTTGTTTTTTATTTTATTTTTTATTTTTTAAAAACTTAAAAACATCATAAACAAACCTAGAATGAAATGCATGAATGTAATGCAAAAGAAAATCATAATGAAAAACATTTTGGTCACAAGAGATTGAAAGATTAAGCACAAGGACTATGTCAAACAGACTCATTGAGACTAAGTCTTTTGCATCCACACTATCTTAGATGCAAACTTGGAATTTGAGTTTCTAGATGAACTAGAATTAAACTTAGCTCCTGTATTGGCATAAAGGTTAAGAGTCCTTACCAATTCATGAATAAGTGCCACAGGATCTTGAGATTTTGGCATAGATACTTTTTGTTTGGTTTCTTACTTTGAAGCTTGCAACTTAAAACAATTTGGGCGTGTATGCCTAGCTCCACCACAAAAATGACAAAACCATTGAGGTTGGTGTTGTTTCTTGCTTCCAAGATGATTGGGTTTCTTGGGTATTGACTCACTTAGATCTCCCCTAATTCTCTTAGTAGCTAGAGTTTCTTTCTTAGGTACCTTAACTTCAGGAGTAGAAATAGATGTAGTAGGTACAAACTTAGGAGGATGAATAACAGAAGTAGAAACACTCTCTACAAACCCTAACCCTATCTTATCAAAAAAAGATTTTTGAACATTTAACATATTATCCAATTTAGAAGTAGAAGTCCTATCAAGTTGTTCTCTAGCAACAAATAATTCAGATTCTAAGCTTTTGACTTTCTCAATCAAAGACATGTTCTTAGTCTTAACAGAGGTTATGAGTTCATTATCATCAAATAGTTTAACCAACAAATTTTTCTTTTCTTGTTCAAGAGTGTTTATCTTCTTCAAACCTATGTCAACATTCATGGCATCCGTTGCTGCAATCTTGCAAAACTTGTTGTAAACCTCTTGCAAGTCAGCATTCTTAGAGAGTTTCCTATCAGATGGATTCTCCTCAACAATTTCAAGCTAACTTACTTTAGCAAAAGTAGTGAAAGTCATGAAATTTCCTTCTTGATCACTTTTAGACTCGTGATTAGAAACTTCATCATCACTAAGGGTGATAGTCATAGCTTTTCCCTTGGATCTTAAGTAAGTAGGAAATTTTGACCTAAGGTAATCGTAACCTTGACAACCAAAACACTGTTGACCTAAAGAATTGTTAGAGGATTGAACAACCTTATCTTTTGATCTTTCAGAATTGTTATTTTTGGTTGTTTCATTCTTCTTCATATTCTTAGTGTAAGCATTGTTTCGATTTCTTGCCCCTCTATTATCATTCCTTAAAAAGTTTCTAAAGTTCTTGGCAAGATAAGCTATATCTGTAGAAGAGATTTCATCATCAAATCCACTATCATCTACATCATCAACAAATTTTAAGGCCATGGATTTGGATTTGTTGGTTTTGGGTAGATCAGACTTATAGGACTGAAGAGATCCTACAAGTTCATCAACAAAGATGCTGTCCACATACTTACTTTCTGTTATAGCAGTGACTTTGGGTTTAAAGTTTTCAATTAAGGATCTAAGAATCTTCCTAACCACTTTTGTTTGACCATATACTTCACCTAAATTAAAAGCAAAGTTCACTTTGTCATTCAATTTGACATAGAATTCATCAAAATTCTTATCATTAGACATCCTAATGTTTCAAACCTAGAGGTCAACTGTTGTAGCTTATTAATATTTACGCATAGTTTGCGAAATATTTCAAGCAGTATGAGCAACTTCTACATTAGAGATCCTTTTAAATTCTTTCATAGAATAGTATTGATTATAGCATTCATAACCTTGCTATTAAAGCTTGTTGCTTCTTTTTATTCAATGTTCCATTCACTAATAGGGGTGGTTGGTCTCTCCCAACCATTCTCAACAAAGAGCCATACTCTCTCATCTAGGGATTTCAAAAAGGGTTTCATCCTAACCTTTTAGTAAGCATAGTTATTTCCATAAAAATGGATAGAGATCATAAGAGAGTGACCGTGTTCCATGACAACAAAGGTCAATGATCAACTCAAGGTAAACTACCTAAACAAGAGCTAACCCGCTCTAATATCACTTGTTTGTTTGTTTAGACCTCTTAAAACAGATTGTTTAACCTAATATATCAGCCAAGTGATTACTTAGGTTAATTATGAGATCTAGGTTAAACAAGAATAAATTATATCATGCACAACACCGAAAAAATAAAGAACACAATGATATGATAACCTAGGAAAATCTATGAAACCAACAGTTTCAAGGTAAAAACTTGGGGAGAATTTGACCTAGCTATCCTCAAGGTAAAACAAATCCATTATAGAGAATTGAATTTTTTACAATTAGATTTAATCCTAAATCTGTTGCTACCTCTAGTAGTAACTTACTGACATGACCATGCACAAGCTCCAAATCCACAGACTTCTTTTCTCTTGGATTTGCACCACACAAGCCCACCCTTATGACTTTGAGATCCCATTCAAAGGTTTCAGTTCACGGCTTGTTGATATTTGCAGCAACTAGATTCCACAAGCACTTGATTGTAGATTTTGTTCCGGTAGATACTTAAAGAGTTAGAAGGTACAAAACTTCTCAGATCTCACAAGAGTAACTCACAAGTCTTCCAGAAGTCTTCAAAATGTAGCTAGGGATTTCCTTTTATACATAAAAGTGTTAGACTAAAACCCTAAACGTTTTTGTGGGCTTGGGCCTGTTTAAAAATTTGTAGAAATTTTTTTCTGCAATTGTTGATCGATCAAGCTTCACCATTCGATCGGTCGAGCTTTATAGAAAATAATCATTTTAAAAGCAGCTTGTACAGAACCTATCATAGACATGTTTTTGTTCTCGGTTTGCCAACACATACAAGTTGAAATTCTAAACATTTAATCCAAATCATTTAGAACCTAACAAAACCCAAAAGCAATTTGCATTGAAGGCTACCATCATGTCCAACATGGAGTTGAAGAGTGCAGTGAGTCTGAACACCAACTTTACTAGTAATGACAGGAAATTATTTCCAGAGTAACGTGATGTGAGACTTGACAAGAATATTAAGATTGAAGTCAAAGAGGAATTTTGAATTGGTGGGTGAGGGAAGAGTTTGATTTGTATGCAAAAATTTTGAAGATTTTAAGGTCAATTTGAAAATTTTAGAAACTCAAATTAAGCAAAAATACAATATTTGCACACTTGTGCATTGGACTTTGGAGCTTAGTTTTTGTTTCCAAAAAGCTATTTTATGTTATTAAAAAAAAAAGAAAACAGAGATATTTGTCTCCAGAAATGTTTGGTTGGGTGTTTGCTCTATTTTCTGAAACATGCAACTCAAAAACAAGTTATATGAGAACTCCTAAAAGGTGTATTCAATTGTTCTCTACTCTTTTGTTCTTGAAATCCGTCTAAAACACAGAATAGTGCCTCATGAATGACAAATTTGTAAACAAAATGAAGTTTAAATAATGGTAAAAAACAAATAATCGGCCATTTTATTTTAACCAAACCCAACAGCCTCTTCCCCCTCTGTCCCTCACACAAACCACCAGATCCCCACATTATATTGGCACCCCAAAATTCGCTGGTCACCAAAGTGTTAGGTTTTAAATATTTAGAATTAAATGTTTAGTTTTCAAATTTATGTATGTTGGCAAACCGAGAACAAAAACATGTCTAAATTAGATGTTAGACATTGCTTAAGATTGTTCAAGTCAAGATTCAAGAATTGTCAAGCTGCAGAAAGAAGAAGCAGGCTACTGTGAATCGAAAATCGTGTTCTGCAGAATTTAAATCAAGCCCAAGCCCGTGAAAACATTTAGGGTTTCAGTCCAACACTACTAGGTATAAATGAAAAACCCTAGTAATGTTTTAGAAACTCTTGGAAGACTTGTGAGTTACTCCTATGAGATTTGTGAAGTTTCTGTAACCTTCTAACTCTACAAGCATCTACCGGAATGAGATCTACAATCAAGAACTAGTGGAAACAAGTTACTGCATAAAGATCTACTACTGATGGTGATATAAAACCTTTGAGTGGAATCTTAAACTCACAAACGTGGGAGTTTGTGTTCAACAAATTCAAGATAGAAGAGTACGTAGAGTCAGAGCTGCATGTAGTCGTGTTAATAAGTTCTACAAGAGGTAGTTTTAGATTTAGGATTTAAATCTATTGCAAGCTTCCATTCTATCATAGTGGATTTGTTTACCTTGAAAATAACTAGGTTAAATCCTCCTTAGGGTTTTTACCTTGAAACTATTGGTTTCATTGGTTTTTCTAGGTCATCTTATTACTGTCCTCTACTTTTTCACACTAAGTAACTACTTGGCTAAGTAACTAGATCTCATAATTAGCCTAAGTAATTACTTGGCTAATTCATTAGATTAAACTAATCTGGTTTAAAAGGGGTTTAAACAAACAAACAAAAAGCTTAGAAAAAACATAAATTACAAATGACATTTGATCAAAATGAATTAAAAAAAATACTAATTAATGAAATTTTGAATAAGATTATCATAACACAATCTCAAAGACACAAATTATGATTATGTATCAAACTATGGTACTTTTACTTTGACAAACACAGACGATTGCCCCAGTTAGCATCAGGCTTCATCCACTAAAAGAGTCCTTAGCCATATATGAAGGACCAACACAAAGAAGGTTCTTCGAAGACATATATTTCAGATAAATTCTGTTTCGATCATGCCTCTGTTGCTGAAACAAATTCACAGAATCTTGAAATCCTTTAATTTCACTTATTGCAACTGAAAAGTTTAGAAGAACAAAATAGGGGTAATTACAGTAAACTCACTTATGGTTTGACCTAAAATTACTTTGCCTACTCATAATTTGAAAAGTGTCACTTTATTCACCTGAAGTAAACACGGTTTGTCTCCCGTAACACACCTCTATTAAAAATAAGGGTAAATATGTATTTCTACTGTCCTTTCTTGCCTCTTTCCTCCAAAAAAAAAAAAACACAAAAATACAAGAGAACTAAGATCAAAAACTGATATTGGTATCTTTCCATTCACACAGATTTTAAACATGATGAACATACACCCAAAAACATGAAGAACATATACCGTAGGTTTTTTTTTTTTTTTGTTGAGAATCAACATATACCGTAGGTAGTTTTACTGTAATTACCCAAAAAAATATATACAAATGAAATATGATCAAAATGAATAATAATAATAACAAAAAGATTGATGAAGTTTGATTAAGATTATTGGAACACAATTCCAAGACATGAATTCATAGTCCTGTACCAAATTCTGGTACTTTTGAAACATCAAAAGACGATACTTTGAGTTACTTTGACAACCCAGACAATACCCATTTGGCATCATTGTTCATCCATTAAAAGAGTATGTTTTTATGTTGCCTTAAAGGAAACTTTTAATGTTTTTATGTTGCCTTAAAAGAAACCTAGACAAGCATGTTGAGCGGAAGATATCAGCTGGAAATTTATAGTGTAGCCTAAAAAATGAAATAATTGGGACACCAGCCAAGGCAATTATGACAATCGGAAGCCACACCATTTTGCTTTTAAAGACCAAGAAGTAGGTTGTATAGTCAACATGCCTGCTATTGAGAGTGTTGTTAGAGTCATATTTTTTTACGTATTGACATATCTTTTGTCAAAATGCATTTTATTTGTAATTGGTTAGATCTAAAATGGGTTTAATGTATCAAAGAAGTATGTAAGTTTATAATACAAGTGGTATCATTAAAGTTCTAAAGATTGAATCAAGAAACAAGTAAAGAAAAGCTAATTCAATGAAGCTCGGCACTAGTCTCAACACTAGCATGCATCTATCGAGACTTAATGAATGATTCTCGACACAAGCTCGTTACCTTTCGATCTATCAAGCTCTGCGATTTTAAAATTCTCAGATTTGAATTTCAGCCCATGATGACTTGGATTGCTATGGTTTTGTTCTCTAAAGCTCTAGACCATAGAAAAGTATTATTTAAAAGTCATCAAAGATGTAGAGACTCAATTAGAGAACTCATACACTCTGTGAAAAGCTACTGCATTTTTATGTGTCTTAGGGTTTTGTAACCAAGTGTTTCCAGATCTTCAACCTGCTTTGCAACTAACAACAATCAATCAGTTGGTGAGAGTTAGTCATGTACTGAGATCCATGTAAATGAAAAAGTTTCTACAAGATCAAATCTAATTAATGATAGGAGTAAAGGTTTAATAGTATGTTGATATTTTGGAATAGTCCAGGATAGCAGTAAGATTCCTTATACTTGTAATCGCTTATTTTTTATTAGTAGATTCTTGGGAGTGGTGACCTAAAAATCACCCAGTAAGGCTTTTGTCTTACGAGAGATTTTCTCCATTTATCATCAAATCACCGATTAATTTAATTTCCGCTGCATATTAGTTTATATGGTGACTTGTTGGTGCCTCAACCATTTGCATGTAATTTGATCTAATTAATTAATTTAAATAAATTAATTAATTAACTGGGTCAATCTATAATCCAACAAGTGCAATGATTCCCAATAGAAACTTTGATAGTAATGACACGAGGAAATCCATTTCGGTGCATGTTGATGTTAGAATTGACAAGACCATGAATATTGAGCTCTAGGAGGAGAACAATGCTATTGCGTCTGATATGAAAAATACCCTAAACCATTTACTTTTCAAGAAAACAGGAATTCCAGTGTCCCCCTTGTTACCACCTGGTACAGTGAAAGCAGCAGCGAAAACTACAGTGGCAATCAATGCTACCACAACCATGCAATAGTTTGCTGTGTCCTTCATCCACTTTTCACCACAAGTCTTCAAATTTTTATGTTCATCTGTAAATAAATCCCAAGGTGTTCTGCCCTTTTTGCCTCCTTTGCCTTTTTTGTCTTTTGATTCCATTTGCACATATGGAGGCTGCAACATCTTTTGTACTTCCTACAATTTTACTTGCATAATTTGATAAATGTCACCAGCAAAAATGATAGAAGAAGGAAATATAATGTAACAATCCTTTCTACCTTCTACAGTTTTCAAATTGCAAATCGGTAAGTGTGCCCCCACATATTTAGAACTAGAAGAAAATGAAATTGAAATAATACAAACACCCACCTTTGCATTCATTCATAAACCCAATTTTATTATAAAGTATACTAGTTGTTAATTGTGTTGTGTACACAAAATTTTAACATACACATTTAAAACATAGAATTCTTATGGCATCCATGCTATGGTGATTATTTTATATCATCAAGCGAAGACATTAATTGATTTTTTGAATAAACGGGAATTAAAGCATAGATCTCTTATTCCACAATAAGAGACTTTACCATTTTTTTTTTTTATATAGGGAAAAGGAAGCAGTGAATTTTATTAAGAAACAAAAACCAAATTGGTTTTTGTATTATTAGTTGAGCCTAACTAGAACTTATCATGGAATAATATATAATATTAAGCATTTATTATATAAGAATTATATATTCTATCATTTAAATAAATATATGACATGCCAGGATTGTAGCGAGGATTTAAAAATATAATTGAATTTAAATTCAATATATATATAAATATAATGTATAAAATTCTTAAACCTCATAAGTTTATGCGGCATAATATTTTGGGTCAACTAAAAGTCAAGCATCTATATATATATATAATAAACGAAACTGAGAGAAAGTTGATTCCTGCATTTAAGGACGTGTTAACAAATAGGATAACTGCCTATTTAAAATTCAAACACGTGTACAATTTTAAAAAAAATAATCGTACGTTACAATGCTTGAACTTTAGAAACGTCTTACTTTAAAAAGTGATATATTACATTTTTTGGTAATGCTACAGTACCGTTTAAAAGCTACAAATTATAATTTTTCACTGCGTTAATACACTTTTTGGGAGCCCGGTATAAAAGGAAACTAACTGCTTAAAAAAAAAAAAGAAAACTTGCTCCGCGGTGATAGAAATAGAGAGGCGATGAGACTTGGAGAAAGAAATAGAGAAAGAGGCAGAGTTAGAGACCTCTCAGGCCAGTACCACCGTCGGACTTTGACCACCAAAATTCTTGCTTCCCTCGACTGGCGATACACTGTTACAGAGTGAGTTTTCTTTTTTTGCTTTCTTTGTTTTTCGATTTTTTAATAAATTTTTATAAGTAAAAACCTAAATCTGCGATAACTATAATTTATGTTTACAGCAATTTGGGTCGCTCACTAGACTTAGACCGCCAGAACTGCAAGCACACAGAAAGAAACCGTTAAGCCATACATCCGCCACCCAGATCGTCGAAACCGGCTCCGGTCTTTTTTCTTTCCATTTTTTAGATTTGGGCATGAAATGTTACTTTAATTGATTGATTTTTTTTTTTTTTTGTTGAATGGGTTTAGATTTGATTCGTTTTTGTTTTGGGATTTTGGGTATGAAATGTTATCAAAATGTTTGTTTCCTCAATTTTAGATATTTGCTTTTGTTTTGTTTTGTTTTTTGTTTTCAGTTTCATTGAGATTACTGAAACTCTTCCCCTGTTCGTTCTCTGGCCGTTTCATTTCTGCAACTCCATACACACAAGGTCAATATAGCTTTGTTAATTTTACTGTTATGGATACTAAATCTGTGTAGTTTACCGAATTTGGCCCACTTTAGTTCCATTTGTGTTTTCCGTTTCAAAGCAACAGACATAGGGAATAGAAAATCCAAAATCGCAAACCAATTTTGCCTCTTCGAAAATTGAAAAGAACCCTTTTCTTTTATCAAGAAACAATAGCATCTCTTACAATCTGACCCATTTTGTAACTGTCAAATTCTCCCATTTGATCGGACACACATGGATAAACCCTTTTCTCCGTCAAATTCCTTACGCATATTTATTCCTTATTAATTGTTGTTGCTCTCTATCAATTGGTAAGCCCTATATCTTCTCTAAATTTCATTGACTTCCTATGCATTTCATTCATCAAAGTAAGGTATTTCCATGCTCATGCATAATGATTAATTTAGCATTAGTCGAAAACTTGGGTTAGCAGATTTTCATATGAATGTTAGGATTGTGAAAGGGAAGTTTGTCCTACCCATTGCATTTGGGTGTAAAAATTTGACAAAATCAAAATATGCTGTTGTTTTTTACAGTAGCAAGTTTAATTATGCACTTGAAGTGTTCGATAAAATGCCTAAAAGATGCAAGGTTGGTTTTTATTGGGATGCTTTGGTCTCAAATTAATGTCTCTACTTTTTTTTTTTGAGAATTTTTCCAGAGTGAAATTTTGAGTAGAAACAAACAAATAAATAGTAAATAGTTTGTTAAATAAATGTGTTATTGCATATTAAGGAATTATTTACTTAATATGGTTGTGTGATTATTTACTTTTTGATAGTTTGTTTGGCGTGTTTCTATCTTTCATCTCTCTTCTGTCATTTTAAAAAACCTTCTTACCCTTTCATTTTTTGTTGCAATTCAGATTCGCTGAGTTTTTCCTGTCAAGTACTAATAATTCATTAATATGCCAAATTTTCGAGGGCATCAATTACATTTTCACTTATCAGTAATTTTGTATATTCAATGACATTTTTTTCCTCACGTGCTAATGTAGATCTATCATCTCGGCTCTGGCTTATAAGACAGTTGGTAGCTATTCAAGAAGAGCTACTTGATTAAATAGAAAGGTCAAGCCAGCCTAATTTTCCTTCGTTGCTTTCATTTAAATTTGTATCTCTTTATCATTTGTTAATATTTGATTAAAAAAAACTTTAAACAAAAGCATTTTAAAAAAGATGGGTTTAGTATTTTTCTTTGAATTCTTTGGTCTCAAAATATCATCATTAGTATTTTTTTTTTATAAAAAAAAGCACTGGGAGTATCGCCCTATTGAAAATAGATGTGTTTAGGAAAGGCCTAGGAGAAGATAGAACTATGAGAAATTTAGAAAATACAGCTACTGATGGAAGAGAAAACTAATTGCCATTAACACGTTACCATCAAATCGTCGGAACTACCATCGGTAAAGGTTTTCTTTTCTTTCTTTCTTAGATCTGAGTATGAGATTGGTTGGATTGAATTTATTTAGGTATTTGGATTACACTAGGTTTTTTTTTTTTTTTTTTTTTTGGGTTTTCACCGTAAAGAAACATGATTTTTTTTTTTTTAGATTACAGAAATCACTAAAAAATATTGGTTTTAGTTCGGGTACTTCTATTTCTAATCTTAACCAAATCGTTGGGATTAAATAAGTATAGGAAAGGCCTACAATTG
Source organism: Castanea sativa (assembly GCF_040712315.1). Lineage (NCBI taxonomy): Eukaryota > Viridiplantae > Streptophyta > Magnoliopsida > Fagales > Fagaceae > Castanea > Castanea sativa. Next base: position 12,107,547 of record NC_134019.1, on the reverse strand, counting down.
ATTTTTTTTTTTCCTTTTTTGATTTCCCAAAAATTGATCAATAACTTGCTGAGATGGGGGAGACTCCAGTGTAATTTGTTCATGTAATCGTGTATAGTGAATTGTGGATATAAATCAAACTTTTACTTCCTATATTAAATTTTAATTGAAATAGCTTCATAGTCTCAATAAGGATAAAGAACGCCCTGACTCTCTTGAGGCTCAAATATCCACACATTTCCTTTTTCTTGATTTTATCAATTTGAGTACTCATTGACCAACTAAAAACCTTAATAATTTAAGTATATGAATTGTGGCATTAAACCATGTGCTATCTTTGTCATATCCTGGAAAAGAAACCAAGCATTCCCAATCTTCAATGACCTGTGAAGCTTAATCCTGTGTTTTCCTGCCAAGTAGAAGCAAATTAAGGGGAAAATTAAATTTTATGATGCATACATTGATGTAAATATTTTTGTTATTGTCAACCATTTAATTTCCTGGACCTGTTTGGGCTTATAGTTGTCAATCGGACTCAAATTAGAGTTGTGAATGGAATTTACACTACTTTGATTCAAAAGAACAAAATCAAGCCCTCTCACAAAACTCTTTTTAAAAAACAGAGACTACCAAGAAGAAACCTACAGTTGACCATAAATTAGTACTCAAAATAGCTAAATTGAAATTCAGTGACTGATAGGAGTCAGTTCTTTACATGGCAGGAAGAAAAAGAGATAGAAAGTCATGCCCCTGTCAAACATCCAATCTATCTACTTTTTTCCTTTCTCTGCATTTTACAAATCCTTTGGAGATTGGTACGCCTCTCCTAGCTTATCAGATATTTACTGAATAACCTGCTTCACAGTGAGCATAAAGTATATTTGAACGCCAAATGTTTGTTGAAAATGAGTGATAAATGAGTGATAGAAAATCTAATAGCCTATGTGCAAATAAATATTAGCTACAACACATTGCCAAACCATTTAGACCAACTTTATAGCAATTCATTATTATTGTCTCTTTTACTTTCCACAAAGTTTTATGCTTAGAGCTTTAACATAATATGTAATTCATATCTATGAGAAATACCTAATTCGAGGCAACTGGCCTCCAAGAATGAGAAATAAGATTTAGAGAGAATAGAGAAGATTAGGAGAGAACGTTGCTTATTTCATTCAATGGTCCTTACAATCACCACTCAAGCAAACCACTAATATCCAGTTTTCTTGAGTATTCAAAGCTATTCCAAGTAAAGCCATATATGTTGCATTCTAACAACCTATATATCTAACTAACTGACAGCAACTAACGGATGTTAACAGCTTTTATGGTAAAAGACTAACAACTCCCTAACTCTAATGCAGCGGCTTAGGACAAGTGTACATTAGGCAACATCAACAATAACAGCCATGGCAGCAAGTCAACTTTAGCAGCAACATCACAGGTGTTGCTTGATGACTCTTAACATATACTATATTGTTAAGTAATAAAATAGTTTACTATATTTTAATATACAAGTTACAAGGAAAGTTTTGATGCATCGGTTAAATATGATCTGTCATGATTTATTATTGCATATTATTTTCCTTGAGTTTGGTAATGATTTGATTTGATGCAATGATTTTCTATGTTTGGGTTTTTACCAGAATGAGACTGATTTTCAGAATTTATGATGGCTGAACCAATGCTCATGATTGGTGGCAATAATGCTCAACATAAGTTGCTGCATAACTCATGTTGGTGCTGCTGCTGGAGGTTTAAAGTAGCTGCCTAATTGTTGGTGTTGTTGTTGCTTAAAGTCAAATTCCTTTTTTAGACACTATATGCTTAAATATATTATATTATTTAAGTTTGAATGTATGCCGTGGAAATATCATAACTAAGTTTATGTAGGATGCAAAGCTCATAATTAAAATGTAAAATGTTCCTGCGCATTGCGCGGGTTAAACACTAGTATATTTTATTTATAAAGAGATGGAGTTATAATGCATAAAATTCAAATGAAATTATGATGTTTCAGTCCTAAAATCCTTTAATTTCACTTACTACAAGTGAAAGGCTTTGAAAAAACATAAAATACAAATGAAATCTGATCAAGATGAATAAAAAAAAAAAGACTAGTGAAATTAAAGTAATATTCTTATAACACAAACCCGAGACACGAATTTATTGTTTTGTACCAAACTGTGGTACTCTTGAAACATTAAAAGTGAATTTCAAAAAAGAAAAAAAGCAACATCGAAGCCGAAACTCGGCGTCGGAGTTATTTTGAGTCTTTCACAACCACAAACAATTGCCCAGTTAGCACCACCAACTAAAAAAAGAGCCTACGTTTTCTTCCGAAAAAAAAGAATCTACGTTTACTTGGTCCAAGAAGTAACCCAGACCAGTAGGAGTGGATTGCATCAAGCCAAAGTCGACGATGTAGCCAAACAAACAAAGCAACAGGGAAACCAGCCGAAGCTATTATAACAATCGGAAGCCATGAAATTTCACTTTCATAGACCAAAAAGCAAGTTGCACTGAAGGCTGCCACCATGCCTCCTATAGACATGAAGAGTGCTGTAAGTCCAACCACCAACTTTCCAGGTAATGCACAGAGGAAATCTTCTTCGGCAAAACGGGACGTGAGAATTGACAAGAACATTAATATGGAAGTCGAAGAGCATAACAGTGCTACTGCATCTGATATGAAAAATACCCTAAACCATTTACTTTTCAAGAAAACAGGAATTCCAGTGTCCCCCTTGTTACCACCTGGTACAGTGAAAGCAGCAGCGAAAACTACAGTGGCAATCAGTGCTGCCACAACCATGCAATAGTTTGCTGTGTCCTTCATCCACTTTTCACCACAAGTCTTCAAATATTTATGTTCATCTGTAAATAAATCCCAAGGTGTTCTGCCCTTTTTGCCTCGTTTGCCTTTTTTGTCTTTTGATTCCATTTGCAAATATGGAGGTTGCACCATCTTTTGTACTTCCTACAATTTTACTTGCATAATTTGATAAATGTGACCGATAGAAGAAGGAAATATAATGTAATAATTGATTAATTCAAATACTCTTTCATTGAAAAGTTATGAAATGATGTGACATTAATTGCGTTAGGAGGCTCTAAGTCATAATTTCTCCATTACTAAGGTGATTGAAGTGGCATTACTTTCATGGGGCCATTTAGTGACACCAGTTTTATTTACACCATTTATAACATGCCATTTCAGAAAAGACGTGTGAATAATTTTGTGCCGAAAAACTTACTGATAATAAATATAGGTGGGTTTTGCACTATTTCCTTCATTTCTAGGAAGACAGCTAAAATATTAGACCGAAAGAAATCAATTAACTTAATTGAAACCTTAAATTGTTATATCCAAAAAGAAATATTGAAAAAGTTTTCATGACCGATAATGTCACCAGAAGATTAACTGAATTAGTGATTTTCAATTGAAAAAAGTTGTTAGCATTAGCAAACTTAAATACAAAAACTTAATTAATACTAAAAAAAAATTTAGTAGTAATTTTTTATATAAAAAAATGAAGAATATAGAAAGTTAAAATAAATATATTTAATTGATATTTAATATATAAAAAAATTAATTTAAATTGTCTTAAGCTTTAAAGTACTGTATCGTGATGGCCCACATGCTAATAGAGTTACATCAAATTGAAATAAAAGCACTAACTCTAACCTTAAACCACAACAACTCTCGTTGCATTTGAAGGGCTGCTCCTGATACCGTATTTAGTCGACTTGCAGGAGCCAACTTTCCAGCTAAGTGCAGGATGTTCTGGCCTTCAACATCAGTGTAGGTTAAAATCATATCCTTGATAGCGCCTATCTCATAAATCAGATTAAATACAGTCTCTTGCCGATACAAAACAGCAATATGAAATATACTTCGGCATTCTGCGTCTATTTTCCATATGAGATCAGGATAAGAGCGAATAACAATAATTAAAAGTTCAGCATTCCCCATTTTGGCAGCTTCAAAAAGAAAAGTCTCAACATGATCTGAAAATTGTCCTCCATGCAATAGTCGAACCTCTCTCCAAAGGCCTTCAACTAATTGACGAGCTAATGTCTGCATCAGAGCTTTTTTATAAATCCCTTTGAACCCTATGATTTAGAAAATAAAATATTGATTTAAAATGATAATATATATAGTCAGAATTATACTTCAAATCAAGTTCAATATTGTATAACTTTTTATTAATGTTAAATAACTAAATATTTTTTATTAGATTAATATCTTGAAATATTATGGTTGTGTTACACTTTCTCTTATTCTTAACAAGCGTATCACATCTATTTTTAAGCATAAATGATTTAATATCCTATTCATACAACCTATGTTTTGTATATAGTTTTAAAGTACAAAATTTTGATATTAGAATTATTTTTTTGAAACGATATATATATATATATATATATATATATATATATATATATATATATATATATATGTGTGTGTGTGTGTGTGTGTGTGTGTGTGTAAAATCATGTTTATATTTTAAAAATATTGAAGTATGAAGATACAATGTAATTCAATGACAAACTTGGCAAAAAAACAAAAAACCAAAAATAATTTTTATGTTTAATTTTTTAGGTTGGCAAAGCATGAGCAAAAGTGTCTTATAATAGTACTTTAAGAGTCAGTATGTGTTGTCCAGACTGCTACCCAAGTGTATTGTGGTTGTATTTTGATTGTGTGGGGGAATTGTTTCTATTATGTTGTTATCCGTGCTTATGTCTATTGGTTAATCACATTAACAAATGGACCTAATTCGATTGATAGCCTAAAATTGACTAAACCATAATTAAGACGTGGGGTCTAAATCTTCATCAAAGTTAAGTTTGATTTTTCGCAGGTTAGTTAGCCCAACTGGGGTCAAAATTTATTAGAACAATTCAATATTCCCTTCTCCCAACACACCAAACTATCCCAAAAAACCAAAAAAAAAAAAAAAAAATGGCAAAGTTAGGGTTGTAAGTAAACTTACAGGAGTTTAAGCATCGTTTTGAAACTGATAGCTGACTTCTGCTGCCAATTGCATATGGTTTCCTGGCCAATTCATACAATGCAGTCTTTCCATTTATATCCTTGGCGGTTGCTAATTGTACATCCGTTTTCATAATTATCAATGCTATATCTGCCCATAAAAACAGCACATCTAATCATTGCCAAAGGCTGGTATAAAATAAAAAAAAAACTAATTTGGTTACTAATATTGCGAAGCAACTTGTCTGACTGCGTAAAACTATAATTGTTAAATTAAAGTTACCCCACAATATAAAACTATCGATCAGTCTTGTGAAATTTATCTTATATATCATTCATGCCCTATCTAAATTTCTCTAAGGACATCAAACGATGTAATGGCATTGTAAATTAATTGGCTTAAACTCGCAATCATTGAGAAATGGGACATACCATACAAATCATTGGAAATAGTAGCAACAAGGAGCTCAATGCGTTCGCCACCATCGCCACAAGACAATTTATCAAAAGGAGTCTTACCGAATAGAAACGACACCATTTCTCTACGTCCCAGCAAAGCTGCTATGTAAAGTGGTGTACATTTCATTTCGTTTTCAGGGCGGATCAAAGTTGGTTTATCATTCTTTTCCACCATCTCCTCTGCAATTATTACATTTCCTGATGCCGCAGCAAAGTATAGCGCTGTTTGTCCATAAGAGTTTTGAAGTTCTAAATCTTCCCTTTCCATCAATTTCAGCAGTTCTTTTACGAAATTGGGGTGATTCGCGGCTGCTGCAATGTGAAGAGCTGTGTCTTTCCCTTCTGTTATTGGTTTTCCAACGATATCAGGATATATATCAAGCAGAGCCTTAGCCTTTTGCCAATTACCTTTAAAAGCAGCTTGATATAGGAGGACACACGAGTTAAGGTATTGAAATCGTTTTTGCCCTGAAATTTTTTGAAGCAGCATATGGATTAATGAGAATGCTTTGGTGATAAATCATACCCATTTCCATATCAGTAGCTTATAAAAATTTCTATGTATTAATTACAACTTCTCGTGAGGTGTGAAAATACATCATTATAAATAGTCAGATAAATGCTACTACGAATTCGTAACAATTATTCCCTTATTCTTTTAGTAGATTTTCATCCAAAGTAACCTGGAAAATGGTTAGATACTAGGAAATTCTGTAGTAGTCCAAATGTCACAAGATGAGCAGATGTCAAAAACAAGAGCTAGATTTTCATCTGATAGGGAGGATTAGAGGAGACTCTTTTGAAGCTGATCTTGTTGAGTCCATGAAGCAAAGCCTGGTCTTGATCACGAAAAAGAATGATAATTTGGCCACGGAGACTCATTATTGAGTGTAATCGTGGTTGGTGAACAAGGGTTAGAACCATAAAAAAGCCGAAGGTATTGGCGAAAAAGAAAAAGAAAAAGAAAAAGTTGGGTTCTCCAATATTGATAGTCAGTGTTGGTGAGTATGATGGATAGAAATGATGTTGGAAGTGATAAACCAAAAGGAGTCTCTTGGTATTTTATAATAATTTGTGTCTCTTGTTTTTTTATTTGTGTTTGTTGTCATTCGATAACGTTCATATCTTTATGTCTTTTACATTCTAGAATTTTATGTTATGAATTGAAGAGTCATTAGAATAAAGACAACTCTTATAATTCTACTTGATTGGAAACTCTATAAAAGGAGGTAGAGATGTGGTGTGGATGACTGTGAGAGGAAAAAAAAAAAATAGAAAGTATTCAACGTAGTAATCTAATATTTTCTAGTGTAGGAGAAAAAGTATTGGGGAGTGCTCAAGGCCACAGTCTTAATTGTGAGAGTTCTGTAAAAGGCCATAGCCTTATTTGTGGGAGTTTTGTTCAAGGTCTTAGCCTATGTTGTTGACAGTTTTGTACAAGCCAGAGCCTGATTTCTCTTCCTTTTGTGAGTTTGAAGTTGTGTCTAATTAAATATTTATCCCATCTTTCTTGTGAGTGTTTTGTCTTTTTTCTTTTTTTGTTATTCTTCCTTTTAAAGCTTCCGCTATTCCAACAAAGTAGTATCAGGACCAAGTTCCTAGAAGCCTAAAGCCTTTGTGTTGAAGTTGTATCAGAGCAGAAACTAAACGACAAAGGAGTAGAGAAAGAAAATAAGAAAACGACATCAGAAAGCTTCACGAAAAGAAATAAAGAAGTGCAAGATACGGCAGCGTTTTGCTTGATGAAGACACGGATCGGAGCCAGCACGTGCGAGACCAGCCAGATGTCATGCTCCTATTGGTTCTTGCCTTAAGCCATTACTTAGTGGAGTCTGTTAGGATTAGTTGGATTAGTTCATGAATTCCCGCTTACTTATCTTTCTCGTTTTGTATATAAAAGCAGAGTAGATATATATTTGTACTCACTCTCTCATTTTCTCATTGATTCAGTAATAGAAAATCTCAGTTCTATTTAGAGAGTTTTTTTCTTTACACTTTGTCTACATTGTTAGTGAAGATGGCTTCTAACATGATTTCACAAATTTCAAGATTGACAAAAGATAAAAAATGAGAATTGACAAATTCAAGTGAAAGCGTTGTTTGGGTCAAAAGAGCTATGGGAGCTTATCACTGATGGGTATGTAGAACCTACAATTGAGCAAAAAGCCACCTATAACACACAGCAAAAAAATATGCTCAAGTAAAGAAGCATAGAAGACCCTTGACACTTTCTTCAAGGGTGTTGATCGTGTGAAAAAGGTTCGTTTGCAAACTCTTTGAGCTGAGTTTGAAGCTGCTCATATGAAAGATGGTGAGACTATCGAAGAGTCAAAAGATTTAAAAACTCTTTCAATTGTGTAATTAATGGGATCTGTTCAAGTGCATAAGTAGCATATGCAAAACAATACTAGCTCTACTGATATCGAGCAAGCATTAGAGTCAAGGTTGACTCTGAGTATGAGCCTAGTTTCTATCAAAGTAGAGGTCATTCCAATGGCAACCGTTGTGGGGGTCATGGTAGAGGATCATTTAGAGGCAGTTTCAGTCATGGACGTGGAGGTAACAAAAATGTCCAATGTTACAATTGCAACAAGTTTGAACATTATGCATCATATTGCTGGTTCAATAATTCAGGAGCTGAATGAGCAATCTAATATTTAAAAAGCATCCCATGCTGAGAAAGAAGAATATACACTTTTTTTGTCACAAGAAGAAGCACATGTTTTGCAAAAATATGAAGCAGACTATGAAGAAGCCTTTGCTCCAATATTGCAGCACCATGGAGCAAGTAGCAGATAATTTACCAAAGCTTGACCAGCTGATAGATTCAGAAGATTGAGAATTATGCTTGGTATGAAGATTTTTTTTTGGTTTAAAGGGTGATGTTGAAAGTGGAAAACCAAAATTTGTCTCTTGGTATTTCATAACAGTTTCTGTCTCTTGTTTCTACATTACTGTTTGCGTCTTTGTGTTTTTTACATTCTAGAATTTTATGTTATGAATTGAAGAGTCATTAGAATGGAGACAACTCTTGTAATTCCACTTGGTTTGAAACTATATAAAAGAAGATAGAGATCTAGTGTGAATGGGAGAGAGAAAAATGTAAAGAGTGACAGAAAAAAATGTAGTGAGTACTCAAGGTAGCAGCCTAATATTTTCTAGTATAAGATAAAAATTATTGAAGAGCGCTCAAGGCTGTGGCCTTATTTCTGTGAGTTTTGTAAAAGGAGTTAACCTAATTTGTGGGAGGTTTTTACAAGGCCGTAGCCTTTGTTACTGAGAGTTCTGTACAAGGCAGCAACTTAAGTTCTCTTCCTTTTGTGAGTTTAAAGTTGCGCCTAATAAATATCTATCCCATCTTTCTTGTGAGTTTATTTATTTATTTGTTGTTATTCTTCCTATTTGAGCTTCCGCTATTCCAAAAAAAATTATAGGTATTTGTGGGCGAAGGTGGTGAATGCTTCATGAGACATGACTTACTGGGATGCAGAGTGGATAAAGGATAAATCATTGATAGAAGCCATTATGGAGAATTTGGCTATAACACCAAGATACAGCACAAAATTATTTTGGGTAAATTACATATTTGGTTCCTACTCTTTACATTATATTTTAATTTGGTCTCTAATCTTTTAATTGTGTCAATTTGGTTCATAACATTTCAGTGTCGTGTTAATTTAGCGTGTGTTTGGATAACTTGGAGTTTGCGTTTTGATGAAAAATTTATGCGTTTTTTTTTTTTTTTTTTTTTTTTTTCCTTCTGCTGATGCACGGGTCAGGGGGACAGCGGCTACTGTTCATGCACTGTGCATGAACAGTAGCCCGCTTTTGCTGACTTTTCAGCACATTTGTGGGTCCCGTGTACTGTTCACGGGACCCACAAACTTCACTTTTCAGATTTTTTTAAATTAAAAATGGGACCCACGGTACTATTCACACATTTAAAAATTATTTTAGTACAGTGTTTTCAGTTTTCAGTTTTCAGTTTTCAGCAATAAGCTGTATCCAAACGGACCCTTAGTCTCTATTGTTATATATTGGATGAAAATTGCTGACATAACAAACGACCAAAATAAAATTTAGTTTATTGTCACATAAATGGAAGGTAATTTTTTATTTTGGCCATTAGACACGTCATCAATTTTCATCCAAAAGATAACGACGGGGACTAAATTAACACAATACTAAAAGATTAGGAACTAAATTGACACAATTAAAAAGTTATGGATCAAATTGAAATATGGTGTATACGATAAAGATCAAATATGTAGTTTAGCTAATAATTTTTTGTAAGTCTTTCAACAATAACAAGATTAGGAGCCCGTAAAAATAATAATAATAACAAGATTGTGAGAGCAAGACCTATTAAAAAAAAGTTGTAACACTTTTTTTTTATTATCTAATATAAGGAATATAAAATGAAATAAAAATAAAAGTAGCAAACTAGGGGTTGAGTGTCATTTCCTAAATAAGATGTAAATGTTTTGACATTTTACCAAAACTAAGTGGGAGGTTGTTTTTTTCTTGTCAAAAGCCCCCCGCAGTCCCCCACACAAACATACATGCAATACTTCACAAATGCAATATTTGTAAATTAGAATAAATGGACACATATAATATAAGATATTTGAAAAACTTACTCTCTTTATCTGCCTGCACCAATTCTTGTTGTGATGGCCCAGCATCTGAGCTAGTTCCTTCTTGATCCATAACCTACAAAAAGTCACCTATTTTCACATTAAATTCAACCAAAAATAAAAGGTCCATTGTGAAATAGTTGTAATATATTGGGTAATGATGTTGTTTTCTACTAACAAAGAGGCCTCCCACCTGAAGGATGCTTGGTATTTATTCAGAGAGATATTTTTAACGACAAACTATTATTAGAGAAATTGACATATATATGTCCAGCTTGCGATACGGACGTTAAAGTTCCAGAGAGATAGAGAAAGAGAGAAATAGATGAACAAATTTATAGAAGACTTTTTATATTATTCAAATTTTGTTTTTGTTTTTTTGGTATTCCTCTCAAGTTTCCTTCCTTTAACTTAAACGATACAAACTGATGGTAGAGACACCCAAGTTGAAGGTTACTAGCATGTTAATTGACGATGATTTGAGGGACAATTTTAAGAAGACAGTCAAATTGAACTAAACCATGACTCATGAAAAAAAATTTCATTACTTTTCTCTGTTTGGCTTTTAATTAATAAACTTTTATTCAACCGAACTTGCGAAGTAGTAAAGCAGTAGGAATTACCAGGATAGAAATTATAGAATTATCAAGCTAATGGTTTTCGGGAAAAATAAAATAAAATATAAGAACAGCGACAATGACTATTTTGCTAATAATATATAACAGGTACTTGATAATACTTACTACTAGAACTCTTGCAGATTAGGAATTGAGATTTAGTCTGTTGAGTAGTAAATGGAAACAACGTTTTGATACCTAACCTTGCAGGAGCTTTTGGCTACCAAGGCGACTAGATTTATAGAACAATGTCCACTAGTATAATTATTTATATTATTATCTGTTGATAAACAAAAATGGATTAAAAAATATTAGAATATTGACTTAAAAAATTTAAAAAGTAAGTCAAGTAAATATATACTATTTTCACCACGTTTCTTATAAATATAAGGATTTAAAATAATTAAGTAAACTTTTGTTAAGGAAGAATAATTAAATAAACTTATGTACAACAATCTTCTTAAAAAAAAAAATAGTAGTCCCAATTTTATATAAACTGCCACAATTTTTACTAAAACTATTTTACATGTTAAACTGTGACCGGCTGTCTATCACTTTTACATAAACTTACCAATTTTTCTCTACCATTTATAATTTATTACATAAACAATTATGATACAAATGGTGCTATTTTACATGTTCTTTGAATTTTTCCAATAAATAAACTTTCAACAAGTTGCGCACAAAGGATAGTATTGACAAATTTGCTGTCTAATATTTCGTGACGTGTGAACGCATGTTGTGCACCGACATCTAAGATTATCTTAACCATAGAACTTAAATAAACTCATAAAGCTAGCAGTAGTGCTTCAAGTGAAGCAATGTCTAAACATTCACAAGTTAAAGATTACGAAATCCCTGCCTCTTCTTGTTTTTTTAGGCCATAGGGATATGTACGTATATATAATCACAATAACAGTGGTAGCATTTTCATGGAGGTCATTAAGATATTAAATTAAACGAAATTTAATATAAAATAACTTAAATATGTAGACTTATTGGCAAAACACACAAACACACACACAAATACATTAAGTTTTACAATATTCTTTTACGAATTTTCATATTTTCAAAACATTAAATAATAATTCATTATCAGTTTGTCATTCCATATGGGTTGATGTAACCATTTTATTTTGTTAAGTTTGTATAATATTTTTATTTTTATGCAATTATTATTATCTATTTGTTATTGTTTTTATAAAAATAGTTTAAACTAAATGACAAACTCAACCTGTATTAAATTAGTCCACAACCACACTTGTTTATATATAAATAATATATTTTTGTACTTAATTAATTAAATATTTGAAGTGTTGGCATGTGAGTGTATTCCTTTATCTCATCTCTCTTCCTCTATATATGTGTGTGTGTTTCTCAAAAAAAAAAAAAAATTTAATATTTGAAAATCACCCACTTTACTGTTTTTTTTCCTTGATCATTAACTTTATAACAAAAAGTTATTATAAATACGATAATAATAAACACATATATAACAAACTCTTTATATTTCTTAATTATTTAATTATATAAAGATATATTATAGTTGTACTAAACACATATACATTCACATATATCACAATTTACACAAATAACATTATTAAAAAAAAAACACATACAGTGTATATTTGGATACAGCTTATTTTGCTGAAAACAATAAAAAACAATTTCAGTTACTGTTCACACAAAAAAACACTGTTGATATACCTTGATGCACTATTCATATTCCATAAACTGTACACCAGACGCTGGTCCAAAAAAAAGCCTAAAATGCAAAACGTCCAAATGTGGATGCAATCCAAACGCCACCACAATGAGTATTACACACACACACACATATATAATAAAAGGAAAGACATCCACAACTCACAAACAATCACTTTTTACTCTTATAGTTGGAAATACCAAGATAGTGAGATAGAGAAAAGAAATGAAATAGATTCATGAGAGAGAGAGAGAGAGAGAGAGAGAGAGATTACTGTTTGATGTTATCAAGGGTTTTAATTAAACTCCCTTAACATAAGGTAGTGCTGCCCCTGCACAATAATAAGTGTTTATGTATTTATTTGTTTTGATAAACTAAGATTATTAAATAACCATAGTCCTTATATTATGCCGGAAAGCAATCACTCATTCACTCACAGTCACAGATCTCCCATTCACTTGTGTAGTGAATTTTAAATTTTTAACCATATTTATTGCTGAAAAAGTCCTTTCAACAATAATTGTTGCAGTTGGTATGATTAAAGGTAATATAACTAATGAGTGAACTAGATATTAACTATCAAATTTTTTTTTTCTATCATCTTTTCTACAAGCTGCCCAATCTCTTTCAAGTTTTCAAAAGTCTCATATCCAAGGTAGTAAGTTGAATTTCTAGAAAAATTATTTAGATAAAACTGATCATGCAAGTCAAATCAATTTCTCTTTATTGAATGCTAAAGAAAAATTATCTAGATTCGAGCACACAATACCGATTAATAACTCAAAATTATCTAAACAGTTACCATGTTTTGAACTTCTCTTTAGCAATTCCTCTTTATATTATTTTTAGCACAATATGTAAATGTCAACTTTTACAAACCTATAAGTATAACTCACAATTGAAAATCGCCTTGTAAGGGAAAGGTGTCCAAGAGCATATATACATATGTTTAAACTTACACTAAATCTATGTGAGACACTAGAATCATAAATTGCATAATAATAATAATAATAATAATAGTTCAACAACCCAAAAAGTATATATTAAATAAACTGCCTATAAAAAAATAGTAATAGATTAAAATACTGATTATATATCCATGTGATTTATTGACTCTGAATGGGTCAAAGAAGCAGTACAAAGTTGAAGTTAATTAATTAAATTAGCCGAACACTACATTCAACATAGTTGTTAATTTGTTATTTTAAAATTACCTCAATCTCAGAACTGACATAATATTAACGGTATTTTTTTTGAAAGAAAAACCCCATACGGTTGTTTATTAAGATTTTTAATTGGTCAGGCTGTACCCGGTGTGGTTTCTCCAAAAAAAAAAAAATTAATTGGCAAGTAGAAGTAGTACATCAAGGCACGTATCAGCCAACAACTGGGTTTGGAGGTAACTGGAAACCGTCCGTCCAAATTACAATAACACTAACATCCAAATTGCTAATATGTTAAAAAAAAAAAAAAAAAATTGCTAATCTGGTTGCCGACCAAAATACATAACTAATTAAGAGAATGATCTAGTTAATGAGTGAAAAGTATATAGATTAAGTGTTATTAAATGAGAAAGTTAACTGAATATCCTAAATGCGGCATGGTTTAGAAAATATTTTTTCAAAAAATTTATGGAAAAAAGAAAAAACAATTAACATTTTTTATGGCTTTTTAAATTTCTCATAAAAGTGGTATTGAAAGTTTTTTAAAATTAGTTATTAACAAATGTTTAAGAACACCTGTTAATTGGATCCTAAATATCAATTATAAATTGTAAAGCACACCAATTGAAAATTAAAACACTCATAGGTGAGTTGGTAATAGATTTGAGTTACAGGAGAAAAAGTATATTATATAAGTATTTCTAATCATTAAAAATAAAAAAAAAATAAAAAAACTTAGAATTCACTACGTGAATGTGTATAGATTAATTTTTTGGATTATTACCATGTGCATTGGAAGCAGACGTGCTATAATTAAAATTATTATTATTATTATTACAAACTCACCTATTATCTATTATCTATGAATGCCTAATATTAATTTCACCATGTATTGCGATGTGTGACATTTATTTTTTTGTCACAAAATTAAACTCTAATTGAAATTCAATTTTTACCTTGGGTTACCGATGGCAAGTGGAAAGTCTAAAGTGAATACTTTCAAGGACTTGCAGGAAAAAATCACAAGGAATGTGATGGGATGGAAAGAAAAGTTTATTTCAAAGGCAGGAAGGGAAGTCCAAATCAAGACGGTAGCGCAAACATTTATTTATTTTTTATTATTATAAGGAAGTAGTGTTATGGCCTTTGACGAGAGATTGTTCCATTTCCTGCCCATGAATTAAGATACATTGAAAACCCTATAATTAACTGATAGTGTAGTGAATTAAACTTAAGCCTTTAGAGTTCAAATTATGCCTCAAACCAATAAACCCATCAACAAAGCACCCCTAGAGGGTGTGAATTATTTATTTATTTTCCTAGAGGTCATTTTAGGGTGTGATTTATTTATTTATTTTTCCAAAGGTAATCAAAATGACGTCCATGTCAATTGTCAATAACAATTTTCTTAAAAGTAGTTTTCTTTTTTCCCTTTCAAGTATCAAGTTATATTTATATATTAGAGTGGCGTTTGGTATAGGGTAATGTTTTAGGATTCTTAAGAATGTTAAAAGATTTCTATATTTAGTTGTAAATCATACAAGGGAATCATTTGTCATTGGAATCTGGATTCTTGCTTAACCCCCTCTTTGTAGGAATGAAAATAACATTTAAAACAAGTGAGTATCCAAATTCTCAAGTTTAAAAAAAAATACATTTGTTATAAATTAACAATTTTACCATTTTCCTGTTTTCATTTAACCAATTGAGATAAAACATAAAACAAATCATCAATATTTATTCCCTTATATATATCTCTTCCTGCCACAGAAACATAAATTCTAAAATAAAATAAAATAAAATATTTACACTTATTAACAAAACATGATGTTGCGATTTCCATAAAGAACAGTAATTTAAAGAGTTACTTTGTATTATACATGTTATTTTGAAATGTTAGACTATAATTTTAATGAATTAGTAATAATTTATAATTTATATTTTTTGTCATTATTTATTTGGAGGAAGATTAAAAAAATTGATATTGAGTTTATAAATCTAAGGATAGTATGGGAAAAGTATATAGTCCCTATAGGATTCTTAGGAATAAAACAAGCATAGGAATCATTACATTTCAAGACATTCAGATTATAAGACATTACATTCAAAAGAATCTATATATTAGGAGTAATGTGGATTCCTTCGTACTAAATGCATATAATTTGAGAAATTACATATTTTTTCTCACAACTAGCTTAATGTTGCGCCAGATAAGACGAATCTATTTTAATTGTCATTTCTTAACGTAAATTTCCAATTTTAGATTCAGCAATATTATTTCATTATTATCATTTCTTTTGGGCTTTTATTTCTATTATAATAAATTAATGGTGGGTTCTAGGTAACTCAATTAGTAAAGTCTCTGATAGTTGAATAAGAGATTTGGGGTTCAATCCCCACCTATGCCAAAAGCCGATTGATGTTTTATTCTAATCATAATGAGTACAATCATCAGAATCAGATGTTATAAGTTGAAACTCTATAAAAATTATAGTAAGTTAATGTTCCATTTGTGTCATATCAACTATCAATAACATCTCTCTTAAAAATTATTTTCTTGTCAACTAATCTTTATGGGGGATTTAAATTGGTCACCAAGTCTATTTACGAATTTTCAATTCAAAATTTTAGTAATAGAATATATTTTCATTTCTTTTTGATGGATTCTGGCTAGATATTTGTTGCGGATTCAAATAACTCCAAATGGACTTAAGGAGTTGCGTTTAGCTATAATGAGATCTAGTCTTACTACATTTTTGTTTTCCATCAACTAATATCAAAGCTCGTTAGCATCCTAATATGGCAAAAGTCAGCAAGAAACAAGCCTATTGACAGTGATCCTGTGTTAGGAACCTAGTGGTTCCTAGTAGAGATGAATATGAAATATAGGGGAATTTGTTGGGAAATTCATATCCTGGTTGATAGAATTAATAAGTTTTAAACCCAAGTTGTTAATTAGATTTATTATAAATAAACCTTATTAAAACAAAACAAAAAAAAAATTTATATCATGCACAGTGGAAAAATAAATAAAAAAAGATATGATGACTTAGGAAAAACAATGTAACAAACTAATTTCACAATAAATAAACATGGGGAGAAACCTTCCCAAAAAGCAATTCACTATAGTAAAGAGATGTTTCAGATCTAGTACAAAATTTTTGTTCCTAGACTCTATAATCCCCGTAAATGAACATACAGTAGAAATTTTCTATTGCTTCAAAACCTCTGAACTCTTCAATATATGAACACCACTCTTTTGCACGAATTTTAATACGTGACTAACTCCAGCAACTTGAAGATGTTGTTGGCTACAAAGTTTTTTACTTCATCAACAATGAAGATCAAGAAATACTTAAGGACAAAACCCTAAGACGCAAAAGACGTAGTAACTTCCTACAGAGAGAATAAGGCATTAAGTCACTTTCTGCACGTGTTTTCTATATATAGAAGCCTTTATAATAAACCTTATATATGTCTAGAGTTGTGAGAAAAGAAACCCTACACATACATGTCACCATGAGCCGAAAATCAGATCTAAAAATTCTAATTTCCAGGATCTCGATAGATTCAGCTTCTGTCGAGCTTTTATGAAGCTTCGTTCTTAAGTCTCGATAGATACTATTTTTGTCGAGGTATCTATCGAGCTCTAATGAACAACTTTTCTTTACTTATTTATTGGTCCAATCTTCATGGCTTTAATACTTGGCTTGAACAACATGCTTCTTGAAGTACTAAACACATCTTAGATCCTAATTACAAGTAAAATGTATTTTGTCAAAGGATTAGCCAATTACATAAAATATGTCTCTAACAGAATAGTGGGAATTGTAGGGTAATTGACTTAATTCGAGGTAATCACCCTCTACAGAAAAATATTAGGAAAGAAAGAGAAGAAATGCACTAAGTAATGAGTTGGTTTATTTTTTCAATGATGGAAATGGGATTAGAAGTAGGTATTTATAGAACCATAAAACTATTTTATTGGCCCACATGACCTTATTCTAATGGTCATATTATTCTCCATGTACATTGACAATTTAAACATGTATTAAATGTGATTAACATGCTTGAAATTGTAACTAACTAACTAAATGCAACAATACAACATTTATTATCTAAATTTTTATAAAAAAAATTTAATGTTATATACTGGCATCCTATGAAAGCTTTTTTTTTTTTTTTTTTTTTCTTTTGAATCGGCATCCAATGAAAGCTTATTGTGAGAACTGCAAGTTGTTCTTTCATCACCTGATTTATAGTCTTTTTTTAATGTTATATTTGTTCTGAGAAATTTCAACGCTATTATTTGTTGTTTCCTATTTTTAACTCATGAAATGCATGGGTATGGGAAATTAGTCAAATTATTCTATATTTTCATGTCTTTAAAGTCATTGATTTAGTAATTGACCGTTTGTAGCGCCATCATATATGCACCACAGGCAAGTTGGTACCTCCTCAGAGACTTGGGGGAGCTCGAAGGTGTGCGTTGGATAATGACAGCAATACTTGAACAAAAAATGTGTAGTATTTTAATACCCAAATTAGAAAAAGATAACTAGTGACCCTACATGGGATCTGTTGAGTTTGTGCGTGAATTAAGGTTCGGTTCACCGTTGAACTGGTCAGTCCTATCTGGTTTTTAAAACCATGCTTATTAATGAATATCAAGGTTATAGATTAAGTAATAATAAATATCAATTATAAGCTACAAAGCACACCAATGAAACGATTAAAATACCCTTGATTCTAATTGGGTGAGTTGATACCTCCCCAAGCCACAAATGCCTGGGGTGGGAGGAGTGAGTTTGAGCTGTCGAAGGAATAGTGTGTATATGATATTTATTTATTTATATAAGTATTTCCAACCATGAGATACTTCGAAAACAACATGCACCGATAGTTTGGTGAATTTAACTAAGAACCTTTTAGTTTACTTTACGCCTCAAATCAATAAGCCAATCAAAAAGGTACTGGTAGGGTTGTGATTTATTTATTTATTTTTCAGAAATAATTATAAACCACGTACATGTCAATAAGGTGAAACAAGTGTCTTAAAGTAGTTTTTTTTCCCCTTTCTAGTATCAAGTTATATTTTTTATATCCAATGTAACGAATTAAAACTTAATTTGGAAAATTTAATTTTTTTTCCCACATCTAAATTTTGTATGAGAAAATATATGTGCGAGTCTGTTTTTATCAATTGTTACTTTTTTTATAATTTTTTTTTTGTAACTTTGTAATTTTAGATTCAGTGATGCTATTTTATTAATTTTTGGTATTTTCTTGTCAACTTACTTTCATGCGGTTTTAATTGGTCCCAGAGTTTGTATAATAATTTCCAATTCAGAATTTCATTAGTAAAAATATCATAAACGTTTTTCTTATTACTTTCTAGTGGATTTTAAATTTTTGTTGTTGATTCAAACAACTTCAAATAGATTTAAGGGTTTGCATTTAGCTAGAATGAGTCCTAGCCTTACTACATTTCTATTTTTCATATCAATTGGTATCGAAGTTCATTAGTATTCTGACATGCATGGCAATAGGAAGCAAAAAACACAACACTATTGCTGGTGATCATGCGGTGTAAGCCCTTAGGGTGGCGGTTCAAGCTCACTCTGAAAAAATGACCCGTGGATTTTAAGAGAATGGCAACATGCTCATTGTTTTGGGTTTGAATACCAAACAAGATCATGAAGACAGTAAGGACAATCGTGCTAGAGATTACACTCATGGCTGACCTATCAATTGGCACGTTTTTAATTTTATTTATATTTCATGCATGCTATGATGGTATATCATACAAAGAAGATTTCATAGATTAGAACTTGGATCTTGAAGATTATATTGCCTATACACAGACATCCTTGAAGATTTTAATCTACAACTTGTATCAGGAATGCTGGAAAGTGACGCAAATGAATTGGTGGAACACTATATAATATTTGGAAAGTGACGCAAAGGAATGGTGGAAAAATATTTAATATTTTTTAATGCAAAATTGTCCATTAAAAAGTTCCTATTGGCCAATAATTAAAATATTGATTGTCAATTTTTCCTTCCACTGTTATTATATAAACTACCACTTAGAGGGTTTTCCCCTATTTGAGATGGATTTTTTTGTAGTTCAAAAAAACCCTTAAACTCTACAGTAAAACATAGACAAAATTGGAAAACAATCTAGTAACAATACATCTTTAACTCTCGCTAGAATATTTTATACAAAACAGGACCATTCTCATGTTGGTTTTCAAATTGCATCCACTTATAAATTAGATTTTCAAAAAAAAATTATATAAAAAATTAAAACAAACATACTTTTATGTCATGATTTTTTCCGAAGTTGAAACCCTTGTTTCAAAACAAACCTTTGTTAAATAAAAAAAAATATAAAATAACCAAGAGAAGCCTCTTTTTAAGAAAACTCTTTCCCCAAAGTTCAACCACTGTTTGAAAACAAACCTTTCAAATCTTTCCTTTTAAATGGCACCACTTTTATGAGGTTGTTACATGTCTATGATTTACTTCCATTGAATTATTTGACTCCCTCAAGTTAACATATTCCCTCCCCCCCCCCCCCCCCCCCGCCTCCTTACACTAACCATTATATTTTTGGTTTATTGTGTTTATGCATGAGAATGAACTTGGAGATTAAAATGAGTCTAAATGCAAAAGGTAACATGTTTCATATCCTCTCTTCGTCTATTTTATGTTGTATATATTCACATGTTAGATACATAATATATATATATATATATATATATATATATATATATATATATATATATATATATATATTATTCACATGTTTTTCCTGTACATACTATTTGTAAATAATATTTACCTAACACTATATACATAAATAAATACTTGAATGTTATGTATATATGCTTTTTGTACAAAACTTTTTCAAAATAAAATGCTAAGTATTTAATTTATTTCCTAAATGTGATTGTTGGAGTTGAATTAAAATAAGGTACTTTCCCTTTGATAAGCAGAGTGAGGTGCCTAACGCCTTCACCACCCATAACCAAACTTCCGAGTACAAAATTTTTGGTTCGAAATGTTGGTTACCTTAAATTGACTTAAAACACCCTGAATTGGTTTTTAGTTAACTAGGTAACTAAAATGAATTATAGAAATATGTGACTCATCACACTTGATACAAAACCAATGGTTGCTGGCGACTCTTTCACCTCACCCTAGAAACACATCCACAGATAAACACGTCACCAAACACTACAAGAAAACTGGGCTACTGCGGCGGGCCAAAACCGCCGCTAAAGCCCCAAAAACCGCCGCTATAGGTACATTTCACCTATTGCGGCGGGGGCTATTGCGGCGGTTCTACCCGCCAGGCTTGTCGCGTCGCAGTATCTCTATTGCGGCGGTACAAAAACCCGCCGCTATAGATACGCTTTTTAGCGGCGGTTTTAGTCTATTGCGGCGGGCATAAAACCGCCGCTATACAACGTTCGAATTTGTTTCAAATGACTTTTAGCGGCGGGTCGTGCCCGCCGCTATTGTGTTCACCTTTAGCGGCGGTCAAAAAGCGCCGCAATAGGTTCCCATTTTATCTATTAAATGAAACCCTATTGCGGCGCTTTTTGACCGCCGCTATATGTTTGAACCTATAGCGGCGGTCAAAAAGCGCCGCAATAGGGTTTCATTTAATAGATAAAATGGGAACCTATTGCGGCGCTTATAGCCCGCCGCTATAGGTTCTTTTTTTTTTTTTTTTTTTTTCCATTCGAACCTGTTACAAAGAACCTATAATAGTTTTAGCTCTACTAACACAATATCACAAATGTAATTAATTAACAACACCACAAATGTCTCCAAACTAATATAATATTAACATAGAAATATATTATCAAATACAAATAACATTGTCTATAACCATAAAGTACATATCCTAGAATAATATATCCAAATAAACATATAACAGAGTACATATCCTAGACTACTCCTAACTTTAAATTCTTCTATAAAGCAATGAAAAAGCTTTCTTATGATTGCAACTCATCAGTTGGTGATTCTGATGCAAAATACGGCTCTCATGTTTATAGAAACCTACATCACACCATCAAGCTATGCTAAAAATGATATTAATATGAGCTTGCCCTTAGATTGCCACACTTTTTCTGTGCAACCTGAAGAGAAGTTTATAATTTGATTCCACAAATAACTGGATGAAAAGATGAATCCACAACCTCAACTAAGTTAGGACCTCAAGTTTGTAATGGGATTTTTTTTTTTTTAACATGAGTAATGAAATTTGATAAAGGGGTGCAAATCCAAGTCCAGAGGAAGTATATAATAGACACCCCAAGCAAAAGAGTGAGAGACTAACAAGTTAAATCCTAGAATTAACAAAAGCATTACAAAGTTAAATCTTATATATATAGCACTTAAAATTAATATCATCTGTAAACCCTATAATCAAAATGAATTAATTACAGAGAAGATTAGAGAGCATGAATTAAAATGAATTACCCACCAAATAATCAATCAAATGTATGATTTTTACCCAAACAATAATCAAAAACCCAGAGAAGATTAGAGAGCATGAATTAAAAACTAATTTAATTAAACTTTGCTTAAAAATAATGTGTTTATACATGAGTACATGACAAAACAAGAGTGAAGAGAATTAAAAAATGGAAAAGGAAAAGACATTAATAGTATGAAGTAGAAAAAGACTATTTTTTTTTCTTTGGAGAAGAGAAAAAGACATTAATTGAGTGTGAGTACAATTTCTTTTTTTTAATAGTATGAAGTGGACCAAGCATTAATACTTATATGTTTTTATGAAGATATGATTTAGATATTTCTAAAACATATGAGTTCTAATTACTTTGACTAGTAAAATTTTTTATCTCGACTTTTTTTTAATAAGAAAAATTGGTGTTGTAGTTATGATAAAGATAAATTATCATAGCTAGTGAAAAATAATTTTAAATTCTATATATGTGTGTGTGTGTGTATATATATATATATATATATATATATATATATATATATATATAATTTTCCCTTTAAAAAATGGATGCATAATTACCTACGAGGCTACTATGTCAAGTGTGAAGTATTAAATTAATTGTTTCCCAGTAAAGCACATCAGCGTGCATATGTATATATTGGAGTTTGCTAAATTAAATGTCGAATGACTCAGAATCGCATTTACCGAAAAAACCAACTCACATTCTCGAATGTTTATAGGTTTTGGTTTGTTAGGGGCTAAGTTAATTTCGTAGCTAATGCATGCAAACAAAAGGTAGTGACAACTAAAAATTCAAATAATATATGCACTATATATATATTTTAAGATCACATGTGGAAAGAAATCTTTCTTTTTCTCTGGTCTCTGGGTCTGGGCATTATGGATGTTGGAAAAAGTGTCGAGAAATCTAAATGAAGTGATCAAATTGATCTTTTTTTTCACACTAGAAATGCCTCGTTACTTTATTGGACAAACAAGAAACCAATCATCACACTAGAACATAGGCAAAACCATTAACAAATGTAGAATATAAAATTTAAAACTTACCCAACAGGTGCTGTAACCCCACCATTGGCCATGACAGCATGTGCTCCAACCATAACCTTTGGGAATTACAATGACTTGTTTCTTTTTAATTGTTTAATTTCTTACTATATATAATAATCACAAACAAACAACATTAAATAAGAGAAAAAACACACTGAACTCCAATGAAACATGCACACAAGCACTGAAAGCTTAAAATAGATTTCCAAAAAATGTGAACAAACACAAAAGATTTGAATCCTAAAGCAGATAAAAGTTCATGAATTAGTGATAAACGCACAACTCATACCTAAAAGTTACCTTTAAAACTTGGCAAAAATGAAGTTAAATGTCATTTTTAAGGTTTTCTTTAAAGCTATCAATAACACTGTCCATGGCTCTCCCCACAAGCACCACAAAAATAGATAATAATTAAAACCTTCAAGCTTGAACCATGGACTTCAGTGTCACATGACTGATTCATTGTTTGCTAAGGATGTCATAGACCTTGGTGCTGGCCATACTGGGATTGAAAGTGAGAACTGTTTTGGGTTATTTCTTATGTTGTTTTATAATATATATATATATATATATATATATATATATATATATATATATATATATATAGAGAGAGAGAGAGAGAGAGAGAGAGAGAGAGAGAGAGAAATCTTTTAAGGCAATCATAAAGCATTGTCTTGGTTCAACAAAGTTAGCATCTACTTTTCTGTTCCTCACACAAATGAAATGTTAATTAGTAAAAGATGTTGCTTCCCAACCACTTTGTTAGAACTAGTTGGTTGATGTTATTAGGACAATTAGTAATTGTCAACTAGTCGATGGACTCTGAAAGATGTAACTAGGGGTGTATATAATCAAAAGGAGAGTCAAGGATTAGGAAAAAATTAGCTGCAAGTAATCTAATGTACAGTCATTTTCCTTGGACCAATAAAATGAACATCAGTAATTGAAAGGGTGCTAAGACTTACCATCTGAATATACTTTAATTGCTTTAGAACCTGATCCGTTTCTAGCTCCTGAAGCAAATAAAATAAAACGAGATTTGATTAAAATAAAAATGGTGCAGAACTAACACAAAGAAGAGAATTTAAAAACAAAATGAAGTCATAATGACTGAAGAGAGCAATAGCCCATTATTTACAACAAAAATACATTTTGATCTATTACTTTGTAACCAATCTGTCAGAAAAATGAACCCCCAATCAAGGCTATTTGGTAACATCATGAGATAAATAATGTTTGACACATAGTACTACATTCACTTTCAGATAGATTTGAAGTAGTCAAGCATTACTCCCCATGCCCAAAATAAAAAAATAAAAAAACTTGAGATTTTTCCAATTTTAAAAAAGAAAGTTACATAGAAGGTGTTATTCATGAGTAACTTCTTGAACTAACTTGTGAGCATTATAGACCAGTTTCATGGGCAAAACAGAGACAAAATCTCACATTCATCCGTGTTGGTGTTCAAATCCATAAAACTAATTTTGATACTATTTAATTATTGGTAGATTTCCCTACAAAAACCTTCGAACTAAAAGATAATGTATTAAAATCACAAATTCCAGACGCTCATCAAATACTATTAACACAAAAAAATGACAATATCAATGGAGTCACTCTGAAAGAAGTTTGTTATTTGGTTTACCTGCGCCACTTTCCACATATAGTTCCATTGACACCTTCTCCTATGTTGTCTATAACTTCTCGACACTGAAGCCAATTACCTATGGAGTTAAGAGTGTGTGTGTGTGTGTATATATATATATATTTTTTTTTTTTGAATTGAAGAAGAAAAAAGAAAAGAAAGCAATGAGATGGATATAAAAAAATTTGAGATTTCGTATGTTAAGTTAACAACAATGAGAAAAGGCAAAAGTTAGAAGAAACAGACCCAGGGATCTTGTTGACTTCGAATTCAACACCGTCTCTGGCCAAAACAAACAACCTTCATTGCATAAACTCATAAACAAGGCATTTGCAATACACATTTTCCCTACTATTTATTCAAAACCATACCAATAAACACACACATCATAACAACAAATTAAAATCTATTGCTAACAAACAAAGTAGAATCAAATAACAAATTTAATTAGGACATAATAAACTCTCCAATTGAGGACTGACCCACATCTGCTGCTTTCAAAGCCTTATACACTACCTTTGAATCCCCTTCAAAGACTAACTGTGATATGCCCAATTCCATAATAAACTGGACTGAAGGAGAGTTGGCAGCGGAGATTTGGGGAGATGATGGCGGAGATAGGGCGGAGGAGATTGGAGCACAAGGTTGTGGAAGCTACGTGTGCTAAGGCTGATGTGTGTGAGAAGGAGTGATGGAGGTTGTGTGTGAAAAGAGAGAGAGAGAGAGAGAGAGAGAGAGGACAGAGCGGCTGAAGGAGAAAGAGATGCTAGGGTTTTAGTTTTAGATGTTTAGTTTTATATAAATTCAAAACGACGTCGTTTTGATAATAGAAACTTAAAAATGAAAAACGTTGTTATGACGGTTAGAACCCAAGACAGGAACTTAAAACACACATGTGCTTTCCATTAAGGCAATATATATTTATTAATTGTATTTTACCTATAATAATATATATAGGTCTACAATAAATTACATTTATTTATTATTTGTTTATTCAAGTTGGGCTTACATATATATATATATATATATATATATATATATATATATATATATATATATATATATATATATATATATTTCTTGATTAATTTATTTTAAAATTATTTTAGTAAAACTTAAAATGATGCTGTTATTAATATATATTTAATAAAAAATGACCGATACACCTAAAAAATAACCAAAATTTTCAATTTAAACAATTGATTGACGACATGGCTATTAATCTTTGATCACCTTGAAATTTTTTAAGCATGAAAAATATATGAAAATAATGTAATCTAACTGTAGATTTTTCAAAATTCACATTGAATTAAGAAATATAGGGTTGAGTTCAAGTTACACTTGATGTAACTCTAAAAAATGTTACACCAACCAATAACTTATTGTTGAATTCAAATTTTGAAAATCCAACCGTTGGATCATATTTTCTATATGTTCTTAACATGCATGCCAATTTTCATACCAATCAGATATAATTTACTATTTGATCTTTAAACTCATCTTTTATACATTATTTTAAACTACAAAAACTTGAATTTAAATAATTGATTGATGACATGGCTATTAATCTTTGATCACCTTGAAATTTTGTAGGCATGAAAAATATATGAAGATAATGTAATCTAACGGTACATTTGTCAAAATTCACATCGAATTAAGAAATATAGGGCTGGGTTCAAGTTACACTTGATGTAACTCTAAAAAATGTTACACCAAGAAATAACTTATTGTTGAATTCATATTTTGAAAATCCAACCATTGGATCACATTTTCTATATGTTCTTAACATGCACACCAATTTTCATGCCAATCGGATGTAATTTACTATTTGATTTTTGAACTCATCTTTTATACGTTATTTTAAATTACAAAAACTTGAATTTAAACAATTGATTGATGACTATTAATCTTTGATCACCTTGAAATTTTGTAATCATGAAAAATATATGAAGATAATGTAATCTAACGGTAGATTTGTCAAAATTCACATTGAATTAAGAAATATAGGATTGGATTCAAATTACACTTAATGTAACTCTAAAAAATGTTACACCAACCAATAAGTTATTGTTTAATTCATATTTTGAAAATTCAACCGTTGGATCACATTTTCTATATGTTCTTAACATGCATGCCAATTTTCATGCCAATCGGATGTAATTTACCATTTGATCTTCAAACTCATCTTTTATGCGTTACTTTAAACTACAAAAACTTGAATTTAAACAATTGATTGATGACATGGCTATTAATATTTGATCACCTTGAAATTTTTTAAGCATGAAAAATATGTGAAGATAATGTAATCTAACGGTAGATTTGTCAAAATTCATATTGAATTAAGAAATATAGGGTTGGGTTCAAGTTACACTTGATGTAACTCTAAAAAATGTTACACCAACCAATAACTTATAGTTGAATTCATATTTTGAAACTCCAACCGTTGGATCACATTTTCTATATGTTCTTAACATGCATGCCAATTTTCATGCCAATTGGATGTAATTTACCATTTGATCTTTAAACTCATCTTTTATGCGTTAGTTTAAATTACAAAAACTTGAATTTAAACAATTGATTGATGACATGGCTATTAATCTTTGATCGCCTTGAAATTTTTTAGGCATGAAAAATATATGAAGATGATGTAATCTAACGGTATATTTGTCAAAATTCACATCGAATTAAGAAATATAGGGTTAGGTTCAAGTTACACTTGATGTAACTCTAAAAAATGTTACACCAAGAAATAACTTATAGTTGAATTCATATTTTGAAAATCCAACCGTTAGATCACATTTTCTATATATTCTTAACATACATGCCAATTTTCATGCCTAACGGATGTAATTTACCACTTGATTTTTAAAATCATCTTTTATACGTTATTTTAAACTACAAAAACTTGAATTTAAACAATTGATTGATGACATGGCTATTAATCTTTGATCACCTTGAAATTTTTTAAGCCTGAAAAATATATGAAGATAATGTAATCTAACGGTAGATTTGTCAAAATTCACATTGAATTAAGAAATATAGGGTTGGGTTCAAGTTACACTTGACGTAACTCTATAAAATGTTATACCAACCAATAACTTATTGTTGAATTCATATTTTAAAAATCTATCCGTTGGATCACATTTTCTACATGTTCTTAACATGCATGCCAATTTTCATGCCAATCGGATGTAATTTACCATTTGATATTGAAACTCATCTTTTATGCGTTATTGTAAACTACAAAAACTTAATTTTATACAAAAACTTTACCTATAGCGGCGGTCACAAAAAACGCCGCAATAGATCTAATCTATAGCGGCGGGCCAAAATTGCGCCGCAATAGGTGACATATAGCGGCAGTTTTTGCACCCGCCGCAATAGGCCTGCTGCAATTTCAGGGTCTATTGCGGCGGGTCATTGACCCGCCGCTATATCTAAGCTGAAGGCCGCTAAAAGAGGTCTATTGCGGCGGGTCACTGGCCTGCCGCAATAGTACGCCGCAATATACTAGGTCTATTGCGGCGGGCCATTGGCCCGCCGCAATAAATCTCATGTACTGCGGCGGGCCGAAAAAGCGCCGCAATAGGCGACCTATACCGGCAGTTTTCGCACCCGCCGCAATAGGCCCGCCGCAATAGGCCAGTTTGTTTGTAGTGAAAGTATCCAATGTGGAAACACTTCCAAGGACCAGGATAGGACACTTGAAAGAGGGGTCCTGCCATACTCTACCATGCTTGGAGTGGACCACTCACCACCAATATAATCCTTAATCTACCATGGGTGAGAGAATATGGGAGTTTTCCTCGTTCTACTTGGTGGGACCTACTAGCAAACATTTGCCTTCAACATGCATGTAGTAGAACTTTTACTCAACCATGAGTGAGAGAACGTGAGAATCTTTCTCTTTCTACTTAGTGGAATCCACTAATGAACACTTGCCAATGAACCATTGGCTCTGAGCGGTTGTAGACTTGAGTGGTAATATTCCGTACCCATGTATTCACTGTGTGAATTGCTATCGACAATCTCCTATAGGGGTGGTTCATCTTCAAGTTAAAACACTTATTGGTTAGTACTTTATTTTAGCAATTGACCTACACTACATGGTGTGATTACTTTTTTTGATGCATTATTTGAAACTAATTGTATTATATTACACTTGAAAATTTATATTTTGTTTCAACAACTTATACGTTAGGAGTTGTGATTTTAATTCATTGGTGTGACTACTCTTAATGCATTGTTAGAAATATTTCTTATAACAGAGTTAATGTTTTTAAATTAAGATTTTAATATAGTATTGTTTTTTATATTTGTGCAGATTTCTTATTGGTGGCTTTTAGGGGATTAACTTTTGGCATTACTTGAAGACATATGAGGACATCTTCCGTTAGTTCTAATTATATTATGCTACACTTTTTGTATTGTTATAAAACATCTTGAGTTATTGTATGTGTTGCAAACAATTATTGTATGGAAGGAGTTTGAATTAGATACTTATTTTATTTTTTACTTATGGAATGTATAAATCTTTTTTTTATAAATGTGTTGTTGAATTAAATGTGTTATTCAGATTTAAGATTTTAATAATTTAATGACAGGTTACAGGTTAATATCAAAGCTATGAAAAAAAATAAAATAGAAAATAAATTTTAGCGACGAATTTTTTTGTCACAAATATAGCAACAAAAAATTGTTTTAGTGACGAAATATTTTGTCGCTAAATGTAGCAAAATTTTGTAAGAAATGGTTTTAGTGACAAAAATTTTCGTCGCTATATGTGCTTGGATTTTCTTAAAAATAGTTTTAGTGAGGAATTTTTTCGTCACTATATGTACCCGAAAATAGTTTTAGTGATGAAATTGTTCGTCACTAAATATGATTTAATAAACTGAAGTGTTTTTAGTGACGAAATATTTTTATCACTGAATAGTGTTTTTAGCGAGGAAAACATTTAGCGATGAAACGTTTTCGTCGCTAAAAGTTTTTTTTATTTTTATTTTTAAACAAATCAGACTTTTAGTGATGAAATTTTACGTTGCCAAGACTTTTAGCGACGGAGTTTCAGCGACGAAATGAGTTTCGTCGCTAAAGGTTCTTAGTGACGAAAAATTGGACTTTTAATGACGAATTTTTTCCTCACTAAAAATACATTTTGTTATAGTGTGTTGAGGAGACAACTTAAGTAATGAAAATAACATCTATCAACACACTTTACTCAAAATAGTTAAGTCTAATGGGTATGAACTCTTTCTTCTCATTAGTATCCAATGTGGAGCTTTACTGCCGCTCTAATTTATTGTGAATGCAAATTTTGCATAAACTTGAGAATTGTAACCTCTATTTTCATTGTCGATTTTTTTATAGTTTCCCGTGGTTCTTCCCTCTACACAGATTGGGTTTCCACATAAGATTGTTGTATTTGTGTTGTTGTGTTTCTATTGAACTTGCTGAAAATTTTTCTCTATATATATTGCTATTAAGGGAATTTATTGCTATTGAGGGGATTTAGGATTTTTCAACAATAGTTGTTAAGGTCATAATTTCTATGTAATTGGCTTTGACAAAACGTATTTTACTTGTAATTTGGTAAATCTAAGTTGGGTTTAATGTATTAAGAAGTATGTTGCTCAAACATATCAAGTGGTATATTTAAAGTCATGAAGATTGATTCAAGAAACAAGTAAAGAAAAGCTAATTTATTAATTTTTGACAGATTCTCGACAGATACTACTATCGAGGTTAAATGGAGAAACTCCACATAAGCTCAATCTATCGAGAATTACAATTTCAGAAATTCTAGATATAAAATTTGGCCAATGTTGTCTTATTTAATTAGAGTTTCTTTTCTCACAACTTTATTTATATATAAGGAACATTTTAAAAGCTATCATGCATGGATACAAAGACTTAGAACTCATATACTCTGTTTGAAGTTATTGCATTTGTGCACCTTAGGGTTTTGTAAATAAGTGCTTCATGATCTTCATCGTTTATGAAGTGAATAGTTTTGCAACCAACAACAATCATTCAAAGGAGTTAGTCATAGATTGGAGATTTATACAATAAAGGAAAGAAGACTACCACAATATGAAGTCTAATTGGGTATCGGAGCAAATGTTCAACTATAGGTTGGTATTTTGGGATCGGCCAGGGCAATGGTAAGATTCCTAAATTTACCTGGTGGGATTTTTGTCATTTGATTGTTGATTAGTGTATTTTTAGAAGTGGTGATCTTAAATTTACCTGGTGGAGTTTTTGCCTTGCGAGAGGTTTTTCTCGTTTGACAACAAATCATCTTGTTAATTTGTTTTCCACTATATATTAGTTATTTGGTGATTTATTGGTGTCTCCATGATTTGCATATAATTTGACCTAATTAATCAATTTGGGTAATTGAATTAATTAACTAGGGTCAATCTATCTTAACCCAACAATAGTGTTATATGATGTTTGAACTTCGATTAGTTTGATGTGCTTAATTTTTATGATATTATTTATAATAATAAAAAAGTTTTATGCGCTTTAGGTTTATACAAAATAGATCTTGGACCTTCATATACACTGGGGTTCTAGAGAACGAAGTCTTCAATATTTATTTATTTATTTTTTTTGTGAGGGTAACTAGCTAATAAGTTTTCAATTAGAATATAAGATTCAAGCGAAGAGTTTACGTTCAATCTTGGATATAATTATAAATTACGTCGTTTAGAATTAAGGGTCCGTTTGGATACCGTTTATTTTGCTAAAAACTAAAAATAATAACTAAATAATAATAAAATACTGTTCACGCGTTTGACACTGTTAATAAGCCTGAAATCACTGTTCATGGACAATGAACAATGCCAAGCGCGCTCGGCTGAAAAAAAAAAAATGCAGGAAACGCAAACACAACTTGAATCCAATTAAACACCACCTAAGTGGGTGGGAATTTAGGATGGATATGAAAGCAAAAGAAGAAATTATCTTTTTATATCCAAAAAAATAATAATAAGAAGAAGAAATTATCTTTTTTTCTCAATCGAAAACCTATTGAAGATTCTCAAAGAGAGATAGAGAGACAAACAGATTGAGATAAATAACAAAATTGAGATAAACGTAAAGCATCTTACCTAGATAAATAGAATTCTATTTGGCTCATTTAAATTTTGTCACTACTAATAAAAATTCAATAATAAAACTAAAAACTATTATCAAAATCAATACAAGTGACAATTTGGTAAGGCCAGGACTTCTGGGATCAATTTTTATTAGATAGTTATAAGATTTTACACATGCTGTGAGCCTGTGAGTGTACACTCCACGATTACTCTCTAGGCATGAGAAAGGTTTGAAAGTTTCATTGGGTTAAATAATTTAGGCATCAATAGTTACACGTTCATACATGCAGTCCGTTCACATCTATTGACTTAATTGTTTTCACATTACGACGGGTCTTTGTTTTATTCTAATCTATGGCAGTGCAAATTAACATGTGCATGCATGTTCCTCAAGGCTCGAGCTATAAGTCGTCTTTCTTTAATAATTAAAATAAATAATAATCTTGGCCAATTGACTATGGATTAAGTATGGTAAAATGCTCCACTAACAATAAAAAATAAAAAATATTGATCGTTATAAACCCCCCCAAAACCCAATACAATCTGCAATCCATTCTTCAAGCTTGGAATGAATGGTTAAGAATCTCCCTCTTTAGTGACTCTCATATTATTTTTGGCTGATTAATCTCACCAAAGATGTCTAATGATGAAGGTATTTTTTTTCCCCTCATACTCTTGTGATTTCTCTTCTTCGCTGCGTACATTCATTTTCCTCAATTTTAAGCATCCAGATGCGCAGGAAATTTTTTGCTTATACTGCAACTTCTTTCAATAATTCTTTGCTTTGTCCTATATTATCTTAAAATATATATCAAACCATGAATAGTATATTGTTTCGGGGTTACTGCCATAACATTAATTCAAAACTAAATAAAATAATTTAAAACAATGCCTTTACACCATGTGTTACACACACTTGAGTTTTTATAATTGAAAACATGGTTTAAAGTCAAGTTTTTAGTTAATAAAATCGTAGAGAGAGAGAGAAAAAAATCATATTACTTGAAATTTGAATATCAGCTAAAACTGGTCAAAATGGATGAAATTTAGTGTACCGGTTTTTCAATTAGCACAAAAAATTTGTCAAGTTCTTCCCAGAACAGGGCGAAATTGATCACATTGGCTGTAATGCTTAGGGAAACAAATAACACTGGAGATGATGAGGTAATCTTATCTAAGTGAGTAAAATGGTCAACTCAAATTTTGTGCTAAATATTATGAATAAGTCAATTAAATTTTTTTTTAATTCAATTGTTACAATGAAAATTTTCGTATTTGAATCTTGGATTTTTTTTTAAAATTTTTTTTGCAAACCGATCTGAATTTTTAGTTAAACTATTTTAAAATTTTGACCTAGTAAAATCTAATAAAATCTAGTCAATTCTTTATAAATGTTTAATTCAAATAGCTTTTTTTTTTTCCTTTCTTTTTTCTAAAAGAGTTCCAACCTATGACATCTATTCCTAATATTAAAACTTTATTATCGAATCAAGATACCAATCAGCTTTTAGTATAGATGGGGATTGAATCCTAGATCTCTTATTTAACCATCAGAAACTTTACTAATTGAGTTAACTGGAACTCACAACCCAGACAACTTTTGTAGAAATGCTCAAGCTTTTTCTCATACCCCAAATTACTTATTTACCTTTTCGAAATGCTTTTATACAATAGTTTGGCATTTTTTTTCTCTTAATAACTGGAAAAAATGCTATATTAAAGAAAGAAATGAAAAAAAAAAATTATCTTCTATGATTTATTTGCAACTATTACCATAATTGATATTACCCCTCAAAAGTGAAAACTCTTTGTCTAAACTGTATTGATTTAATATTTTAATCCACTTCAAAAGGAGATCACGGCTATTGAGTATAATTTATTCCCCCTCCCCCCCTCCCCCCCCCACATATATATATTTCAAGTTAAACCATTGATTTCTATTAGATGTAATATCATTAAGTCATTAAATTATTTTCTAAAAATAAACAAAAAGTCATTAAACTCTTTCACCCCCCACTGTTGTCTTCTTCTTCTTCTTCTTCTTCTTCTCTCTCTCTCTCTCTCTCTCTCTCTCTCTCTCATATTTGCCAAGACCTCCGTGAACTCTTCCTATGAACCAAATAAATTAACAAGGGATAAAGCATTAGAATTTTTCATCTTTTCAGTTAGATGTGAATTATATGCATCAGTGTAAATAGATTTTAGGGGAATTGGCAACGATTGAATTAATTTTTTATTTTACAATTCTCCTTAAGTAAACGAATATAAGTAATAAACAACCTTCCTGCATTAGCAAACCAACTAATTTATTAATTTTAATTTTTTGTGATGGGATAATGTCAAATTGATGGGAATTAGTGCATTTTTCCTTGACGCTTTACGGCTTTAGTATTCCCAAAATCCCAAATGAAGATATTGTGGAGATGTTGTAGTCTAGTGGCTATTCCGTGTTAAACAATGTTAAATTTGGGATCTGTATAGCTATTACTTCAAATAAGTCTTTTAAAAGGATTTTATGCAGTTTGTTCGATACACATGTCTGCGAACTCAATACATGCGATGGTGAGTAGGGGAAAAATACATGTATTGGTATTAATGCATTTTTTCCCCTGCTCACCATCATATGTATTGAGTTCGCAGATAAGGGTAGAAGAAGAAGACAACAGTGGAAGGTGGAAGAGTTGAATAATTTTTTGTTTTTTTTAGAAAAAATTTAATGACTTAATGATATTAAATTTGATATGTCACTAGTGTTTTTCAACCATTAAATCTAATAGAAATCAATGATTAAAAAAAAGTGTAACTCTTATGAAATTACACAGGGTGTAACTTGAAATCATCTCTTATATATATATAACACCTAGTGTAATTCTAAATCATGTTACACCATTCAATAACTTATCATTAAATTTATATTTTGAAAATCCAATTGTTGAATTACATATTTTATATGTTCTTAACATGTATGTTGATTTTCATTCTAATTGGATGTAATAATTTGTCTTTCAATTCATAAACTCATTTTTAATATTTTATTTTAAACTACAAAAACTTGAATTTAAACAATCAATTAATGACATGACTATTGATCTTTGATCATTTTTACATTTTGTAACCATGAAGAATATACAAAGATAATGTAAAGTAGTAGTAAATTTATCAAAATTTATATTTAATTAAAAAAATATTGCTTGATATAACATTACTTAAAACATATATATGATTTCTTGAGCAATCCCTCCTACCGTTGGTGTCGTTGGCGTTGGTACTAGACTCATTGGGCTTATTGATTTTACTTTTTAGCACTTTCTACTCGGGAAACGTTTCATAATCCATATCAGTCATGTTTCCCTCCTCGGATGGAGCCAGAGGTGGTTAGGCAACTCAATTACGCAGCGGGTACTTCGGATGATCCAAGACAACGCTTAAGGTCAAGCAAAGCAGCCAAGAATTCAAGCTCCAACAAAAAAAAAGGCACGAAAAAAAGAAAAGATAACCAAAAGGCACCTCCAACAAGTTCTGGCCAAAGAAACATGCATGAGCAACGCCAACAACTGGACAACATGAGTCCAAATAAAGCACACGAGCACCACAAATCAAGCACTTACCCCCTCCATGACAATGAAACAAAGGGGTTCACTAAGAATCATAATGTTCAAAGCCCAAAAGCTTCTGACCCCAAAAAAGATGCCCCAGAAACTTCAACTCCCAACAATACCTTCGAAAAGCGAAGGGCGCTCTCCAATAGTCCACCTTCTTCTCGGAAAAGGAGACTCGAGAGTGCGTCTGATATAGAAGTTAAAGAGGAAACTCCAAAGAAGAAACGAATCTCCGTTACTCACCAAGTAGGCAGTCTTTCTTCTGATGATTAACTGCGATTTCCAGTTGTGCTGTGTTATTTATCATTTTAAAATTGTATTTTCAGTGCTTCAGTGTGAGTTAAATAGGGTAGTATTTGAATAAATCTTATCTACTTCTTGTAGGTAAAAATGGATTTCTTTTGAATTTGAATGTTAAATATCTTGTGAGGCGATGTATTTATAATTTTGTATGATATGTGGTTGAATAAATTTGAACGTTAAATATCTTGTCAAGCTATGTATTTATATTTTATATGATGCATGATTGAATAATAAAGTAAAAGTGAAAATATATATTATTCTTGAGTGAAGTTTCACTAAAGAAAACCAATCAATTCTCCTTTATGCAATTTTTTTTTTCACCATACAACAATTTGTATCAGAGTCGCGTTATGAACAACTCACGCATCAAATGGTTAAAAGCAAATTCTGGTGTTTTAAGTTCTGGGAACAACACATGTTCAACGAGATTCGAGAGAAGTTCTATGTTTTAAAAACTCACCGTGATTAACTCACATGAAATTTTTTTAGAAAATGCTCCATTGCCCCTCTATCCATCAAACTTAGAATGGAAAATGCTCAATTTTGTAACAAATTTTAACACTCTGGTTCCAACCCACCATAAAAACTCAAATAAACCAATCAAAAGTAAATTTTGAGTTCACACCATTCAAATTCAAAGTTTACTAATAATATCTTTACCAACTATCGTTATCAAAGTTTACTAAACGATCAACTATCTGTTCTGATTTAGTATAGTTGGAGTTTTGCCCTTTTTTCCTTTTTTCTTTTTTTTTTGGTTTTTACTTTTTACATTTTAAAGTTTATCCTTATATCCTTTATAACTTTCAGTGATTATTTAGTTTAGCCTTAGGTTCTGTTATTTTTTATTTGTAATATTTTTTTAATTTAAATAAGAGACAAAATTTGGCTACAAACTTGATTGTAGCTACTAATTACAACTTCATTCAATATCTTTTTATTAGGTATGAATTTTAACAAATTTATCATTGGATTATATTTTCTTCTTATATCCTTCATACATGCAAAATTTTTAAAGGATAAAGAATCAATAATTATGTCATCAATCAAATTCTTAAATTTTAAATTATTTTTGACCGATTAATTTTACCAGAGACATCTATTCTACCCATACAAGTTTTTTTTTTTTTTTGTGTCTCATACTCTTGTGATCATTTCTCTTCTTTTATATTGCAACTTCTTTCAATAATTCTTTGATTATAAGGAAATTTTAGTAATTTAAAATTGTTAATAAAAAAAATTATAAATTGAATAGTAAATATAAACATAAAAAAAACATGTAATCTGACGATCAAATTTTCAAATATGTAGTTATATTAATCTTTTTAATGAGAATTATAGTCAATGACTATAACCAAATTTGTAGTCAAACTTTGTCCTTAAATAAACTAGCAATGGCAGACTTAGTGGCATTGAGATATAATTGTCAATTGACTATTAAGTTTTAGTTGTAAACTACAAGGTTGGACTATTCTTTTTAAATTAATAATTTAAAAAATGGGTTGTCTCATAGTCATTGGTCAATCGAGTTATGTTGATTCCAAAAAAGGTTGGGTTATGGGTCAATCCATTTTTACTTTTAGTCAAAACATTCATGTTCAGACCTTGTATTTTTCTTTGGGTTTAAGCCAAGTCCAATTTTGCGTCATGTAGGGTAGGGCATGATATTTAGGAAGGACAGATGAATTTTTGGGTAGGTACATTTTAGCAATTTTTTGAAACCTAGATCGGATTAGGAGATTTGACCAAGTTAACTGAGAACTAGTCCTTAGGTCGGTTTTATATGTCATTGTTCAATCATCTTATTATTTTGGTAAAAATTGATGAAAATATGTTGCTGGCTCAGAATCATAGGTCAATTGGGTCATGTTGACCTCAAATATGTTGGTTTGTGGGTCAACCTGTTTTTATTATATAAGTCAAAAAATTCAAGTTCAAATCGTGTAATTTTCTACTAAAATCAGCTCTCACCAGGTGAGATAACATCTCCAACATGCAAACCATTGGCCCACACGCATCTTGTTGGTTAGGAATAAAACATTATTGAATATAAAGGCAATTTAGTACCAAATATATTAGAAAATTTAATGATACATCATGATTTGACTTTGGTTGAACTTCGATCGAACTTCAAAAATTTGGAACATCTCCCTTTTCCGGTTTTTTGAACAATCAGAATTTTAAAACCATGCATTTTAGCCTTTTGTGAGACATATGTTAGTGCATTTTGCTCTTTATTTGGCGAAATGTCATATCAGTTTCTCTCACCTTTTCTCATTAATTTAGGCACTCCGATTGACGCGAATAGTGTAATTTCTATCATCCAACTATCACAATTTACTTTCAAACATTCGAAGAATCAAAAACAATTGTCAAAAAAAAAATCACAATATAGAATTAGACATTACTTCTCATCCCCTTAATTAACTTCAACAGTGCCATAAAACTATAGAAAGTTTATACTTTTACATATTTTGCGAAATGACTCAGAAATCAATGGAATTTTTTTTTAAAATGCTTGACCGGTTAGGTTGGCCAACAATTTTCATTTTAGTCAAAACTACCTTATGTATCAAATGTAAATTTCTAAAGTTTATGAAGTAAATTGTTACTTTTGTGGCAAATTATTAGTTTGGTTCCATAGTTAACATAAAATGAACAATTTAGAAGGAAGCCTGAATTTATTAACGTCATTAGTATTGTCCATATTATGATATGTGTAATGTACAAATGTATCTTTTGAAGTCAATGGTTTCTAGTCCCCCCTTCTTTTCTTTTTAGTGTGTGGATATGTGCCTTTTGAAGTCAATGGCTTCTAGTATTCTTTCTTTTCTTTTCTTTTCTTTTTTGTGTTTTTTAGATATGGTTTAAGTATAGGCTGATCTCATACAAAAAAAATGTGTACGCTGATGAATCTTTGAAAAAAGAAAAAGTATTTAAAATGATAATAAAGAGTGAACAACCCTGAAAAGTAACTTGTGCAATATACAAGAAAGTTTCACATAATATAATATTTTTTGTTTTATTTTTTCTAATTATGAATATGAGTAATATATAGGTATTTATTTATTACAATTGTGTTCTAATCTTATATGGAATTATATATTATACCTTTAAAAGAAAATAGGCCGGATGTACCAATACTCAAGTGGGAGATTTTAATATAGAAGGTTTTATAAGGAATCTTGATGGAATTTAAAGTCAATTAAAATATAAATATATAGTAGTATTAAAGTACTCCCAATTAGGTGAAATATTGGGAGACATCCAAA
Organism: Castanea sativa; assembly: GCF_040712315.1. NCBI lineage: Eukaryota > Viridiplantae > Streptophyta > Magnoliopsida > Fagales > Fagaceae > Castanea > Castanea sativa. The sequence continues at coordinate 12,068,513 of NC_134019.1, read as the reverse complement.
ACTTATATGGAACAACTTTATATAGATTATAGATTATAGATTATAAATAATAATTTTTTTTTTGAAGAATAAATAAGGGTTTGTTTAATGATTGATCACGCTTCTTAAGAATTTAGGATATATTACAATAGATAATCTGGAATTTTTTTTACATCGTATGGATTACTCCAAAGGAAGAATGTGCAGAAAATATTTTAAAGAAAAGCATTTGACGTTCTTAAACTGATGGCATAAAGAAATTCAACATTCATTACCAAATGCCTTTGTTTTTTTCTATTTGTATTTTATATTTTATTTTGATTCATGCATGTTATGAATGTACATTTCACGATTACAATCTTGGCATGAGAAAAGTTTGAATATATATTAAAACCTTTCCGTAGAGTTAACATAATTGTGGCAAACACGTGCAAGCGTTCCTCAATGCTGGCCATAAGTCATCTTATAAAATATTAAAGTTCAAACGATCGACAATGTAACAGTTGGCCTATTTAATGTTCGAATCGTGGACCATATATGATTTGTGATCTACTCACAGACAGATACTAGTTATCGTTTTCTACTTTGAGTAGATAAAAATACAAGAGTTGTTCAAGTATCATTATCATCTGCATATACAATGACTTAAACAATATATGAAAGCTCTATAAACGATAAATGCTAAATCATTGACTTCAAAGACATATATGAGAATGCAGAATATTAATTTTCCTAAAACACATGAAGTGCATGAGTTAATTAATGAAACAATTTTAAATATAAGAAACAATAAATAATATCGTTGAAATTTCTCAGAACAAACATATAATAAAAAATGACTATAAATCAGGTGATGGAAGAAGAACAAGTACTTGCAGACTGCAGTTCTACAATAAGTTAATTACATGGGATGTCTATATATATATATATATATATATATATATATATATATATATATATATATATATAGAGAGAGAGAGAGAGAGAGAGAGAGAGAGAGAGAGAGAGAGATTAAATTCTGTAAAGATGCAGTATAAAACCCATGTTTTACCCTTCCAAACTCAACATGTCACATTATCTTATCACATATTTAAGAAGAAGCAGCTACTGCGCATACTTGATGCGGTGGTCACTCCACAAGTATAAGTGCTTGTGGGGTGTAGGGGCAAGGGTCGGGGTTCAAATCTCTAAGAGGGAGCTTCACACACATATACACTTAGATTATGCTAGAGTAGAAATTTTATTTTGTATCATAAAAAAATAAAAAAGAATAAGCACAACCGCACCCAATCAATTCTAATTCTCATATATAAATTTAACCAAATTGGAAGTTTATTGAGATGTTATTAGGTGTAGTAAGATATATTAAATTTGAAGTAAAATGTTGATATAACAATCTTTTTTTGGATGGTGTAAAACATGGGTTTTACACTCCATCCTTACTAAATTTGGACTCATATAAATATATATATATATATATATATATATATATATATATATATATATATATATATATATATCAACTTTATTGAATGTTTGAAAAAAAAAAAAGTTTAAACTCGAAGAATCTTCTACCTTTGATATACATTGCAAATATAAAATTTCTTTTAGAGTAAATTTCCTTTGATATACATTGCAGATATAATAAGATTTTTAGTCTCAAAAATAGAAAATTGTTTTTAGAAACAAAAAATAAAGGGAAAAAACAATTACCATGCAAACATACCCTAAGCATTTTATTCTTTTTAATCTTTCAATCGGTGTTATTTGTAGCTTATAATTGATATTTAATATTAATCTATAATATCCTTGACACTCATTAACAAGACCGTTTTCTTAGTCATATAATTGGGTTGGCAAACAAATTAGCACATGGGCTGCCACGGCTAAGAATGTGAGTAAATTAGTAATAATGCAAAAATGTAATTGATTTGGATGGAGGAGGTCTCCAGTTGTCTTGATGTACTGCTTCTACTTGCCAATTAAAAATCTCCCTTCAGGTACATCCAATGCAGAGAAGATTAGTATGAACCCTGCACAAGGATGACATGCATAAATCTAGAAATAGTCCATATTTTTTCCTTCTCAACAAAGGAAAAAATTCTTAATAAACAACCGTTTTATCAGATTTATCTTTCAAAAAAAAATTAACAAGACCATTCAGATATTATTTTTTTTCTGAGATTGACTTAATTTTTAAAATAACAAATTAAAAGCTATGTAATATAATATTCGGCTAATTAATTAATTAATTAATTTTCTCTCTCTCTCTCTAGCTTTATGGACTTTGTACTTCATTGACCCATATAGACTTTTTATTATATACTTTTTGGGTTGTTGATGTATCATTATCAGTATGCATATGCTTAAAAACTATATATGAAAGTATGAGTTCTATTTATTAGCTCAACTAGTAAAATTTTTTGTCATTGAATAAAAAGATATGGTGTTAAAAAAAATGAAGACGAATATTTCACATGGAGGAGCGTTCATCTGTATGTTGGGTGTTCTTCTATTGTAAAACTATATATGCAAGCTTTATTTGCATGATCCCTAGAACTGAATTTCTTTAAATTATTAGGGTTTTTTTTTTGTGAAACACAATAAAAATTGATAAAGCAATCTTAGAAAATATTTCTAAAAATCATCAAATGATGATACCATGATATTCAAGCACAAATAGTAAATGTTGTAGATGATGACATTGTAAAATGCAATTATTAGAGGTTTTAGAAAAATGGTCATGTGAATGCGCTTTTTTTTTTTTACACACTATGTATTTTAACATCACTTCCAACAACAATACCGAAGTTGGCAAACTTCTTATTGGTCTAGATGAGAACCAGTAAGAAGTTTGTCATCTTTGAACTTTGGCTATATATATATATATATATATATATATAACTAGTATGTAACTCGTGCATAATGAATTGTAATAGTGCTATTGATGATAGTTTGAGTTATTAAACATATAAGACATAGTTCGACCAAAACTTTTGGAAGTACTAAAATAATTTTTCCTTGCGATTTTCATGATATTGGTGACACTAAGTTTCTCATTACATTGCTATTACAAATATAATTTTGAAAATCACTATTGGATAATACATATACAATATAAATTCACCACTATTGTCTGTGAAAATTTACTAAATACAACACAAAAAAAAATGGTCAAATAATATCTCCTAAATTGAATGGGAATAAGTATATGAGATCGTTCAACTCAATTACAATTTGTTACTTTCAAATAGAAAATCACACCCATCGCCAATTACCACCACCGAAAACAAATAGAAAATATAAAAAATCACCAGCGACCACCAACCATCAACCATAACTCACTAGCCATGAAACCCACTCAACAACCAGCCACTCAATTACCGCCACAACCACCACTGTCACCCACAACCTCAACTCCTAACCATAAATCACAACCAAATCACAAACCCAAAACCAAATCACAAATCCAAACTCACTACCACATCAACACCACTAGTCAAGAAAAGGAAAAAAATAAAAAAATAAAAACATCAACCACCATTGAAAATCAATTGACCCCACAAAGAACAGATCATCGAAAATCAAATCAAACCACCAAAGCCCCATCAAAGCATAGACCATTGAAAATCCTATCGGCCACCAAAGCACCATAAAAAATTAGACCACGAACCACCAAGAACCATGGTGAAAGAGAGGGACGAGCAAGAGAGTGAATCTAAGGCAAGATAAAGCGATAGTGAAAAAGATAAAGGGAGGAGAGAGAATTTGTGAGTATTTTACTAAGGGAGAGAGAGAGTTAATAAAAAAATTTACTTTTATTTTTGAAGTAGTTTCTACAGTAAGCTACTATGTAGCATGATTCTAAAAAAATTTAGATATTGATGGGAATTAAAATCAATTTTAAGGTCAACCCGTCCTTGGTGGTCGTCCATGACCTAGGCACATCCAAATAGCTTCGCCTAGAGAGAAGCCAAAGAATGACTAATCATGAATAGTACCCAAAGGGTCCAGTCTAAGGAAATTCCTCCATCAACGAGGAGGTGGATGGACGACAGTTTGACACTTAGGAGATTCTGAGATAAATTCTCCTAAGGGTTCCATATAATTAGACCACGATGCTTTGCTCTCAAAACATGGATGGAGCTCCCTAGATTCCGCTACATGAATCCCACTTTCTCCATTAACCGCCTACATCTCCCACAATGGTGGTGGATCCTAATAAGTAGACCCATTTCTAACTCTCTATAAAGGGACAATTCCCATCCACCCAAGGTAAGTTTTTAACAATCAAGAGTTTCCATTTATATGTTCTAAAGAGAAAACTGACTTAACTGTCGGAGGGTCCTTGGTCGGGTAACACCGGTCACCCTTGACATTCATTTCTTTCTTTTCAAGTCCTAAAGCCATTATCATATATAGTTTGAAGCATCTCAGCCTACTGATTTCTTCGTATTCATTAGATATAACATCATTGATAAAGATTAGTTTTTGAGGCTTCGAGAGCTATTAGTTTTTAGACCTTTGGAAAAACACAATGTTTAACCTAATTTATTAACCAAGTTGTTATTGAGGTTAATTATTCAGATATAGGTTAAACATTCATCACAATCAACATACACAGCAGAAATCTAAATAACACAAAATGTGATGATCTAGGAAAACCAATGAAACAAACTAGTTTCAAGGTAAAAATCTAGGGGGAACTATCCCAAGAAAATAATCTACTATATCAAATTGAGATTTACAGTCAAGAATATCAATTTGTAGTAAATCTGCTTACTCACTCCCAAGTGTAAGAGATCGTAACAATATAATTCTCGAAGTACTAAGGCAGAACCACAAGAAGCAGGATAAATTCAAAGACAATGTAATAAATTTAAAAAAAAAAAAAAACACTTTTGGTGAAGATGAAGAATAATTTTTGCCTGGTAATTATAAACAAGAATGACAATGATAACTTATTTAAGTCAATAATGTAAATACTAGGGCATCAGGGTGTTTCCCTATATTGATATGAAATTCTTTGTAATCTAAGAAAATATATATTTCATAACTGATTGTTCTTATACAATTAAATAATTATGATTCCATTGAACTGAGACAATTTAAGAACATATGATAATCTAGATTAATAATGCACAGTAGGTTCATTAGTTCAAGGTGTGATGTAAAACCAAAGGTTCTTGGTTCAATTCACTACCATATATCGTCTATCAATCCGTAGGTTTTTGGAATATTGCATGGGTAGAAAGTAGAACAGTTTCACAAAAAATTGGGATACTATTTCCTTATTAAAAAAAAGTGTTGCATTACATGGCCAAATTAGCATTATTAGGCGTTCATAGTTTGAGGCTTTGAGATGTGAATTTGTAATAATAATAATTAATATTATCAATCTATCTGAATACAGTTCCATAAACAAAAATAATAATAATAATAATCCATACAAATTCAAGAGAAACACATTCAAACACATGTTTGCGGACTAGTGAATTACTGAATTTTAAGCGTTTTATTCATTTTAATCTTTCAATTGGTGTTATTTGTAGCTTATAATTGATATTTAATATTAATCTATAATGCCCTTGACACTCAATAACAAGACCGTTCTCTTAGTCATATATAATTGGGTTGGCAAACAAATTAGCACATGGGCTGCGGCGGTATGCTAAGAATGTTAGTAAATTAGTAATAATGCAATAATGTAATTGATTTGGATGGAGGAGAGGTCCTCAATTGTCTTGATTTACTGCTTCTACTTGCCAATTAAAAATCTCCTTTCAGGTACATCCGATAAAGAGAAGATTTGGATGACCCCTGCCCAAAGATGACACGCATAAATCTAGAAATAGTCCAAATTTTTTCTTTCTCAAAAAAAGAAAAAATTCTTAATAAGCAACCGTTTTATCAGATTTGTCTTTCAAAAACAAAAAAATTAACAAGACCATTCAGATATTATTTTAGTTCTGAGATTGACTTAATTTTAAAATAACAAATTAAAAGCTATGTAATATAATATTCGGCTAATTTATGAGATATTTGTTAAAACTGAATTTCTCATTCATTGGTAACTTAATGATACACGGTCTTATATACAAATCACAGTAACTAACTTAGCAACTGTAACAAACTCTTAACAAAGCAACTAAACAACTAAAAGCTCACATGTGCAGTCACGTGCTTCACTAAACAATATACAAACCAGTAAACTATATGCAGTATAAGCTATATACAATTTATAACTAAACTACAAGTAGCTTAGCCAAGTACACTGATCTGCTCTGCCTTCTGCTTTGAATCTTGATGCTGCTGCTTTGATCTGTGATACTCCCCCTCAAGATGGGCACCATTGGAATGAATATTCAGAATTCCCATCTTGTTAATTAAGGTTGTGAATTGAGTCAAGTTCAAGGCCTTTGTTAGCAAGTCTGCCAACTGAGATTGACTTCTAATGTTCATCAATCTTATAACTCCATCTTGCACCTTATCTCTCACAATATGACAATCTATTTCGATATGCTTTGTACACTCATGGAACACAGGATTAGACCCTATGTGGACTGCTGCCTCACTATCACTGAACAACAGAGCAGCCTTATCATGTGCAATACTCAAATCTTTTAGCAAATAGAGAATCCATGTTACTTCACATACAGCCACAGCCATTGATCTGTACTCGGCTTCTGCAGTGGATCTAGAAACAGTATTCTGTTTCTTAGATTTCCAGGAAATCAAGGAATCACCTAGGAAGATGCAAAAACCAGTAATGGACCTTCTAGAATCAGGGCAGGCAGCCCAATCTGCATCTGCAAAGGCTTTTATGTGCAGTGAAGTGTTTGATGGAAAAAATAAGCCTTGACCAGCAGTCCCTTTAATGTATTGGATGATCCTATAAGCTGCCTTCAAATGAGGTTGTCTAGGCTTAGACATAAACTGACTTAACCTATGCACAGAGTATGTAATGTCTGGCCTAGTGATGGTTAAGAACAATAGTCTACCTATTAACCTTCTATACATCCCAGCATCATGCAATAACTCACCCTCATCCTTGCTCAATTTCAAGTTTACTTCCATAGGAGTTTTAGTAGGTTTGCAACCAAGCAAGCCAATATCATGAACAATTTCAAGAGCATACTTCTTTTGACACAAGGAAATACCCTTTTGTGATCTTGCAACTTCCAAACCCAAGAAATACCTCAAATTTCCTAAGTCCTTCAACTTGAAGTACTTATCCAAAGACAACTTGAGATCTTCCACAGCTTTAAGATCATTACTAGCAATAAGTATGTCGTCAACATAGACTAGAAGTGCTATATAAAGCTTACCATGCTGCTTCACAAACAATGAATAATCTGCTTTGGACTGTACAAAACCAAGCTGCAGTAGGGTAGTTGAAAATTTGGAGAACCATTGTCTTGAAGCTTGCTTAAGTCCATATAATGATTTGTGCAATTTGCAAACTAGCTCCCCCTTGCTATCCAACTCCCCCTTGCTGTGCAAACCAGGAGGAAGAGACATGTAGACTTCCTCATTCAAATCACCATTTAAAAATGCATTATTAACGTCTAACTGTTGAAGAACCCAACCATGCACAGCAGCCAAAGCCAAGAAAAGCTTGACTGTGACCATTTTAGCCACAGGGGAGAATGTTTCAGTATAGTCTAAACCCTGTTGCTGAGTGTACCATTTTGCCACAAGCCTAGCCGTATACCTTTCAATGCTACCATCAGCCTTATACTTGATGCGAAAAACCCACTTACATCCAACAGCCTTTTTGTTGGGAGGCAAAGGGACAATAGACCAAGTGTGATTCAGTTCTAAAGCTTCAAGTTCAGCTGCCATGGCAGCCTCCCAATGAGGATCACCAATAGCTTGATAGTAAAATTGAGGTTCTTTAAGAGCAGAAATGCTATTGCAAAAATGAGAATAGCTAGGGGATAACTTGTGAGAAGAAACAAAATTAGCTATAGGATACCTAGTGGAAAGGCGTATTACACTTATAGGATTGAAGATAGGCAAGAGGTTTAGACACCCTAGAGGACCTTCTAAGTGAAGAATCAGAAGGATTGAGTAAGGATGGAATAGGATCAGGTTTCAAATGAGGATTATCAACAATATCATTAGGTAAAAACACAGATAAGTCTTCAGGAAGATCAGAAAAATGATCTTCAAGAAGCTGAGAAGGAGGATTATCAATGTGATCAGCAAGGTCAGGAACATGATTAGAAGAAAGACCATCAACAACAGGAATAGATTTAGAGTGTAAATCATCTATAGGTAAGGGTGGAGCATTTGGAGTACAAAGTTGAGACAAAGGATCAGAGGGAGAGGGAGAAGTGGAAGAAGGAAGAGACTGAAAAGGGAAAACAGACTCATGAAAAACAACATCCCTTGATATAAAAATTCTCTTAGAATGTAAATCAAGCAGTTTTTATCCTTTAACAGCAAAGGGATATCCCAAGAAAACACATTTGATAGCTCTAGGATCAAATTTAAGTCTATTTTGAGCCAATGTAGAAGCAAAACATAAACAACGAAAGACTCTAAGAGAGCTGTAATCGGGAACTTTGCCATAAAGCAATTCAAAAGGATTTTTATCATGAAGAAGAGGTGATGGAAGTCTATTGATAAGGTGCACAGCAGTGAGAATGCAGTCACCCCAATAGGCAATAGGAACATTAGACTGAATTCTTAAAGCTCTTGCAACACATAAAATATGTTGGTGCTTTTTCTCCACAACTGAATTTTGTTGAGGAGTGGCAACACAACTATGTTGATGGATAATGCCATAAGTCTTAAAGAATTCAGTCATTTGAAATTCAAGGCCATTATCAGTTCTAAAAATTTTGATGGCTTTATTGAACTGAGTTTTAATCATAGTGTAAAAGGACTGTAAAATGGATCTAGTGTCAGACTTGGATTTCATGAGATAAACCCAAGTTGATCTAGTACAATCATCAACAATAGTAAGAAAATATTTGTGTCCATCAATAGTAGGAACACTATAGGGACCCCAAATATCACAGTGAACAATGTCAAAAGGAGAATCTGATAAGTGATTAGGAAAAGGAAAAGGAAGTCTTTTGTGCTTTGCAAGTGGACAAATCTCACAATCTTTATTAAAAGTACAAACAGAATCATGAAGTACATTCTTTAAGGAAGAAAGTTTAGCATCTGAGGGATGACCTAATCTAAGATGCCATATAGAAGAAGGTACAACAATATTATTGAGTACATGAGATTGAGGTTGACTAAAAACAGACTTGAAAACAGAGTTGAAGATGGATTGAAAAACCTTGGAGTTGATTGGAAGGGTACAAGCATTTGAAGGGCTGTGTTGTAGCAAGTACAACCCATCATGAACTTCACCCACACCAATCGTCCTCCAGCACATAAGGTCCTGGATAAAACAGAAATTTGACAAGAAAACAAGACAACAAGAACAAGTCTTAGTGAGTTGGCTAACTGACAAAAGATTAAAGGAAAAGGAAGGAACATAGAGAACATTATGAAGGATAAGAGTAGATGAAAGTGTAATAGAACCTATGTGAGTGACCACAGCTGTTTCACCATTAGGAAGTGCAACCACACAATTGACAGTAGTGAATTCAGTGAATAAATGAACAGAATGCACAATATGATCAGTTGCCCCAGTGTTAATAACCCAAGTATCTCCATTAAAGGCTTTTCTATTAACTATATGTGCAGAAAAGATAGAATGTCTCAAATCAGAATTCCTAAAGAAGGATATACCTGACATAGTGAGAGCATTGTTAGGTTTAGTAACACTTGTGGAAGAAGCTGCTGGTTGATCTGAATGAGGCTTGATCACACTATTGGCCATATGAACATCTTTAGAAAGGTGGGCAGCAGCTTGTATCTGACTGCCTAGCATAGTCAGAAATTGTTGGCATTGCTCCTGAGTGAAAGTGAACTGAGCAACATCATTGGATGACTGTCCATTCTCTGTAAGATCATCTTGAACACTCACTTGATTCACCATTGAAGTCTTCCCTTTAGGATTAAAACCAGGAAGGAACCCATGTAATTTGAAGCACTTCTCCATGGTATGACCAAGTCTCCCACAGTGAGAGCAAACAGGCCTATCCTTGCCTTTAGAATTCTTTCCTCCAGAAAAAGCAGAATTGAAACCTTTCACGGCAAGAGCAGTGGACTCGACATGAGCATTGGAATTTCCCACATTCCTCTGTCTCTCTTCTTGAATCAACAAGGAATAGACTTTGTTAATGGATGGAAGTGGCTCCATTAACAAAATCTGTCCCTTGATTTGAGAATAAGAATCATTGAGCCCCATCAAGAATTGCATCACTGAATCTTGAAAATAAAAATTCTCAATTCTCTTGGACAGATTACAAGTGCATTTTCCACAAGTACAAGTTGGATTAGGCCTGAAAATCTTGAGTTGATCCCAATACACCTTTAATTGAGTGAAAAATGTAGTAATCGAAGAATCACCTTGATTGATTGATGCAATATCCTTTTGCAATTGGAAAATCCTAGGTCCGTTTCCTTGAGAATGTGTATCCCTAAGGTCATTCCAGATTTCCAGTGCTGTGTCTCTGTAGGTAATATTGATTCTGATTTGAGGTGAAACTGCTTTATTCAACCAAGAACCAACCATATTATCACAGCGAATCCACGCATCAACAGCTGCTGGAGTTTTTATCAATGGAGACGAAAGAGTGATAGAGCCATCAACAAAACCAAATTTGTTCTTTGCAATCAAGGCTTTCTTCATGGATCGAGCCCAGGCATGATAATTCTCACCGGTTAAAACTTCAGATACGAGCATAGCTCCAGGACTTTCAGCATGGTGAAGATACAGAGGATTCGACATGTCTTCAACCAGCGCTAGATCTTGCTCAGATGAAGTGGATGAAGAAGCCATTGAAGTAGCTTCAAGCTTTCAAGAACGAATCTTCAAGCTTTCAAGAACGACAAGAACATGAAACCTTCAAGCTTTCAAGAACGAAGCTTCAAGCTTTCATGGACGACAAGAACGAAGAAACACAAAACCTTCAAGCTTTCAAGAACGAAGCTTCAAGCTTTCATGGACAATAAGAACGAAACCCACGAAACCCTAGAAATTTGGGAATTTTGAGAGGACGCTCTGATACCATATGAGATATTTGTTAAAACTGAATTTCTCATTCATTGGTAACTTAATGATACACGGTCTTATATACAAATCACAGTAACTAACTTAGCAACTGTAACAAACTCTTAACAAAGCAACTAAACAACTAAAAGCTCACATGTGCAGTCACGTGCTTCACTAAACAATATACAAACCAGTAAACTATATGCAGTATAAGCTATATACAATTTATAACTAAACTACAAGTAGCTTAGCCAAGTACACTGATCTGCTCTGCCTTCTGCTTTGAATCTTGATGCTGCTGCTTTGATCTGTGATATAATTACTTAATTAATTTTCTCTATCTCTCTCTAGATTTATGGAATTTGTACTTCTTTGACCCATATAGAGTCTATTTATTAAATACTTTTTGGCTTGTTGATGTATCATCATCAGTATGCATATACTTAAAAACTATATATGAAAGTATGGGTTCTATTTATTAGCTCAATTAGTAAAAAATTTTGTCATTGAATAGAAAGATATGGTGCTAAAAAAAATGAAGATGAATATTTCACATGAAGGAGCATTCATCTGTATGTTGGGTTTTCTTCTGTCGTAAACCTATATATGCAAGCTCTATTTGCATGATCCCTAGAAATGAATTTCTTTGAATTATTAGGGTTTTTATTTTTGTGAAACACAATAAAAATTGATAAAGCCATCTTAGAAAATATTTCTAAAATTCATCAAATGACGATACCATGATATTCAAGCACAAATAGTAAATGTTGTAGATGATGACATTATAATATGCAATTATTAGAGATCTTAGAAACTCATACTTGCTATTATATATAGTTGATAAATAACGTGATAAATCTAAAGAACAATTAGGAATTGCAAGCAATATGTGAGGTGAGTTGAATAAACCAAAACACCTACATGCGTTTATTTAAGTTTTGTGTTTAAGTTAATCTTAGATGCCTGTACACAACATTCGTTCCTATATTACAAAAAATATTAGACAGAAAAATTGTCAATGCAACAAAGCATATTGCTTTGATGAGTGACGTCAACATGCAACGAAAGCACTGCTTGCGTATTCTTGTAAGTTTATATTTAATTATTATTGTAAATCCCCACGTTTAATATATATATATATATATATATATATATATATATATATGGGTTGTGTTAACGGGTACCATACGGTGTCTATTAACAACACAATTTTTGTTAACTTTTCAAATTTTTTGTCAACTTTTTTTTGCAGCTTTTGTTTTTTTTTTTTTTTTTTTTTGGCAACAGTAATGGTCGACACAACCCCCCCCCCCCCCCCACACACACACATATATTAAACTTGCACGTCATTCATCAAAGCATGCTTTGTTGCATTGACAATTTTTCTGTCTAATATTTTTTGTAATATAGGAACGCATGTTGTGTACAGGCATCTAAGATTAACTTAAACATAAAACTTAAATAAACGCATGTAGGTGTTTTGGTTTATTCAACTCACCTCACATATTGCTTGCAATTCCTAATTGTTCTTTAGATTTATGACGTTATTTATCAACTATATATAATAGCAAGTATGAGTTTCTAAGGTCTGTAATAATTGCAAATTACAATGTCATCATCTACAACATTTACTATTTGTGCTTGAATATTTTGGCAATATATATATATATATATATATATATATATATATATATCTTGTAAATCATTCTTTTATTTATTTATTGATGGGGTAAATCAATTTCTCAAGAAGAAAACGTGGTCCAAAATATATTTATTTACTTACCTACTTTTTTTTAATGTTTTTAGTCAATAATGACGTTCGAAACCTGTTATCTCAATAATAATAAGTCAATTATATATGCGTTATTACAAAATTATGTGTGAAGTGTAACCGTTATTTTATCCATTTGTGTTTATCAGCATATAATAGTGTGACATTGATTTAATAGTTACCTTAATTTGGACCCCGTTTTCTTAGAATGAAGTTAACTTTTCGTTATGGGTTTCAGTTAGCTCAACTGGTAAAGTCTTTGATGGTTGTATAAGAAATCTGGGGTTCAATCCCCACCTACATCAAAAACTGATTGGTGTCTTGGTCTGATGATAAAAGAACTATCATTAGGAACGGACGCCATAAGTTGAAACTCTTTCAAAAAAAAAAAAAAAAGTTAACTTTCCATTAAATTAACCAATTATTTTTTAATGCAAGATAGAATTTCTACTCTAACATAATCTAAGTGTATATATGTGTAAAACTCCCTCCTGGAGATTTGAACCCTGACATTTGCCCCCCACACCTACAAACATTTATACTTGTGGAGTGACCACCGCACCAAAGGTGAGCGGTAGTTAAATTAACCAATTATGATGTTCAATGGAATTCCAATTTTTTGTTTTTAGAAGAATGGAATTCCAATTAATTAGGCATAATAAGCAAATCACAAATTAATATAAATTATAGTAAAATAAAAAAAATGTGTAATTATCTTCCCCTCTTTTGAAGTTTGAAGTTGGAAAAATCACTCACCTCCCTTAAGGTTTTAAAAAAATAACACTCTCCTCTTCTATTTATATTAGTAACAGAAATATTCTAAATTTTTATATATAAAAAATGCTTTTATCCAAGTTTAACCATGATTAGTAATAATATTGCAAATTTTATCAAGTACCAAAATATTTGCAACAACAAATTTCTATATAACCCATTGAAAAAATAAAAAATATGAATATGTAATACTAAATATTTTAAAATTCTCTTTAATTAAAAATTTAAATCAATGGAGCAAAGCAGTGTGCAACATTTTCAACATCAATTTAATAGAGTTTTGATCAAACGGATGTCATGGGAGGAATATTTTTTTTTCCTTTCAAGTTTAGGGTGGAGTGTCATTTCTTAAAATCTCATGGGAGAGAAGTATAATTATTCCAATAAAAGATACTAGCATTTTGCTTAAGAAGTAAAACAATCAATGGATGAATCCAAAAGAAAATATCAATCCCAGGGTTGTCATCAAGCTTAAGGAAAATTCCCTTATTAAATGCGAAGTTTATACAATTGAAACATACGCATATTCTTAATTAATACTTCTAAGAATACTTAGAAATATGACTCCACACTACTCCAATTTGGACTCTTATAGTCCGGACAACCCACAAAAACAACATTTATGACTTCAAAGTTCAAAGACCGCCTTGAACGTTGTAGAATAGAGATGGACACCATGGCTTTAGCCTTGATTACTAATCCTTATAACACCATCTTTAGATTCTCTATTCGGACTCCGCCACTTTGGTAATGTATTGATGTAAATGTTTTATAGTTTTTCTCAAAGGTATACGACATAAGCTCTCTGAAACATCTAATTTAGTCAACTTTTATGGTTCCTTATGTAATTATGTATGCAAGCTAAGTACGAATTCCCCATTAAATATTTGACTTAATCTGTAGAGAATTAGAATTCCCAATTCTCGATTAATCAAGACTCAGTTGAGAGACAATCGACATGCACTCTTTGATTGATAGAAAGTCAATTGAGAGACAAACGAGAAGTATAAGTTGTGAGTAAAACCTGTGTAAAGAAAAAAAAATCCTTCCATATAAAACTATATGACCTCTCATAATATATATATATATATATATATATATATATATATATATATATATATATATATGAAAATTGTGAACAACTCACTTTATTTTTAAATTTGCAATTATGTGAACAATAAAAATCTATGTATACCCATTAGCAAACTAGACAACCAAATCACATCATCAAAGCAACCCCAGATTTGATAGTTGTTACTTTCAGATATGCATGAAATATATTAAATAAATTGCTTCCATATTTGCATATATTTAGCCATACTTTTATGTTAATTTGTGACTAATTTTGAATTATATATATTTTATAGGTAATTGAAAATTTACATGTTAATGGGATTTATCTAAGGCATAAGGATGAACTCTAACTCAAATGGGCTGAACCCAACTAGCCTAACTAGGTGAAACCTAATCAAATGAGGAAAAAAGACATTTGGAGAATGAAATAAATAAATAATTCGGAATCAAAATTTTTCTGCATACGTCTCAGTATTTCTTGCATAGCACTCAGCTCAGATATTGGATTGTAGTGATTCAAGTTGGGCTGAAAAGATAACTCACAGGGCTACAACTTTGTAGTTTATGGAAAGCCCAAATTCGTAATTTTACTAGGCCGAAATGGACCTAAGCATCTAATGAATTTTGTAATCTGAATTTCCTTTTTCTTTCAGGTTTCTTTATAATGGTTAGAGATATAAAAGAGACTAGGGCTGAACGTGAGAAGGAGGCTGAAGAGAAGAAAAAAAGAAAAGAAAGGGCCGGTACCGCATTTGGATTTTCTCTATGGTTTTTTTTTTTTTTCCTCTAATGACAGCACAGTATCTTCTCTTCTTCAATCTATTTTTATTTTATTTGTTCTGTTTAATGTTTATTACTTTCATTTTATTTCAATGTACATGAATAGCTAAATTTTTAATTAAGGTTGATGATGAAACATTGTTAATGATTATAGGTATTTATTTATGAGATTTGATTTTTCCCATTGTTTTTAATGATTTAATCGTTCTTACTTTATATCAATTGATGAAGATAGGATTCTAAATATGAGTTCAATTATGTTTTTATCATAATTTAGGGTAAGCTTAATCAATTGAATAATTGGTTTAAAATTTTTTGAATTTAAAATTGGATATCCCTTTTGATTTGTTTGTAAATAGATACAATTGATGATATAATTTTATATTTAGGTAGCGAAATAGAACATGCTTAATTTAGATTTTAAAATTGATATTTTAATGAGAATATCTTCTATGATAACATGATTAAATTCTAGATTATCATATAGTAGTTTGGGAAAAGCCAATGATCACGAATATATGATGATATGAATTAACAAGGTGAATTTCAAAACCTTAATTTTTTTTCCTTTTCTTGATTGTTTACACGATCTCTTTACTACTTGTCATAATTTCTTTGCTTAGATTAATTTCTTTAGTTTATTTAATTTTAAAATAACCAATTTTTATTGAATTAGATTAGAATTTATTTAGTTGAGATTTATTTTATTTTTACTTCATTCACAAGTCCCTATGGATTCGTCTTTGAGCTTGCCAAACTATACTTTAGTATAGTCGGTGCACTTGCGAGTATTTTAAAATTTTTCAACACTTTCAACATAATAAAACTCATAAAAAATTTATTCAATCCATACCTAACTGAAAAACATAACCACAATTGACAAAACCCCCCAAATGAATTGGAAAATTTGGATTTAACAAGCCTTGCCACGCACCCTAATCCTTTAATCTTCATTAATCACCAAATTAATCAAGTATTTACTGTAATCATCAAACGATAACAAAACCCAAAGTTTTTAATAGAAGAGATTGAAATAAAACTTAGTTTTTTACCTTAAGTTAATCCACTTCAAAATCTCATGTAGTTTTAGGCTGCTAAGAGGATTAATGGAGACGAAGTCCTTAGTAACTTAGAGGTCTCGGCTTGAGTGTTTGATCATAAGGTTTTTCCCATATTTCATGTAGTCCATTCTTAAAATCACCTAAATGTCATTGTTTAAAATATTCGAAAGTCCACGAAATTGCTAACAACTTTAGCTAAAAACTAACTTCAATTTAAATATTATTATAATTGTAAAATTGCTGAAAAAATAGTAGTAAACACACAAATGTTTGGGGTGTTTTTACTTATTACACATACAATTGGGAATCATAAAATACACTGATAGTATTAAACCTGCTCATACAATTCAAAATTCTAACTAGAAAATTTGGTGCTTACTTCTTCGGAATAAAAACCAAGACCAGCAAATTGAGCGAATCAAATCAGCCAAAAGATTATAATGTAACTTGAGAAACAAAATCACCGGACAGCAGGCAAGGACAGCAATGACATATTGAACCCATTCCCCCTTGTAGTCAAAGATCAAAAAGATGGCAGCGATAAAGGCCGAGACCATGGTTGTTATGGAAATGAAGAGTGTTATGAGCCCAGACATCAACCTTGCATGCAATGAATACACAAACTCACTTTGTGCGTAGCTTGAAGTGAGAATGGACAGGGAAAACACTATTGATGCTGCAGAGGTAAAGAGTGCTACTGCATTTGAAAGGATAAATATCTTAAACCACTGATCTTTGTTGAAAAAGGGAGTATTTGATATATTATTACTGGCACCAGGAACTATGAGAGCAGCAGCAAAAACCACGGTGGAAATGAGAGTTGCTACAAGCATACACGAATTGGCTGTCTCCCTCATTGCTTCTTCACCTACTTTAAGTAAATCTTTATGTTCCTTATCAAATACTTCTTTAGGTGTCATTCCCTTAGAATTTTGCATATCCTTATGAGAAGGCGGAACAATCTTCTCCACTTCCTATGATGACAGGCAATGTGAAAAGTTAAATAGATAATTATTTTCCATCAATTACATAACATATCAAAGATAAATTAAATGGCATTAAGATCTTCATTTGAAATCAATTTATTTTATGATTCAAATTAAATAATACAAATGTATCCAATGTCACATCATTAAAATTTGAAATGATCAAACACTTTCTACATTATTAAATTCAGAAAATAAAATTTTAAACTTCCACATTCCGTTGTATATTAAAAAAGAAAAAGGGAGGGATGGGGGGGGGGGGGGGGGGAGAGAGAGATTTAGTTGTAAGGAATACCTTGAACCACAACAGCTCTCGTTGCATTTGAAGGTTTTCTCTTGGGGCGCCAAGTCTTTCCACTTGTGGCAACATTCCAGCTAAGTGCAACATGTTGTTTTTGTCAGCATCAATATATCCAACTATGTATTCCTTTGCTGCTCCTATGTTTTTTATTAAATTAAACACTTGTACGTGACGATGCAAAACAGCAACATGAAATACAGTTTGCCCTTTTTCATTAACTTCCCATAAAAGATCAGGATAGTTGCGAAGAAGCAAAGCTAAAAACTCAACATTTCCTGATATTGCAGCGTCAAAAAGTACTCCTGAAGGCCTCTTTATTAGGTCTGAAATTTCCTCATCTGATCGCTTTAGAACTTTCTTCCAGATCATCTCAAGTAATTCATCAGCCGATTCTAGCTTTGATTCTTGCTTACAGAAGGCTTTGAAATCTAGAAGTAGGGAATTAAAGTATCAATTGAAAAACAAAATGATCTTTATTAAAGAGAAATGGGAAGCGACAATGATGATAAAAGTATGGGTTTTACTAACATATGCCTTCAGGCATATATTTATAAACCATTTAAAAAAAAATTATGAAAAAATGACTAACTGTTTTTACAATTTTTTAAATTTCTCATAAATTTTGTTATAAAATAGATAATTAATATATGCCCTTAAATATACATTAACTAAACCCTAAAAGTATTTAAATGAAAGATAATAGTCAAATTATATGTTGGTTATGATGCAAAATATTGACAAAAGTTTCTTTATAGATTCTTTCTTAAAAATTTATTTCCAAAATTGTCTACACTTTTGCATCATAAGTAAAGTATGGACATTGCTTGGAAAATGTGAACGCCTAGTGTTAAAAATAGTGGATATTGTGTGAAGTATATCTGGGTGTGAAATAATAACGTGGTAAAAAAGGTAAAGCTTACTTTGGAACTTAGAGTATAAAAAGTATACTAAACACTATATCTATTGAGAATTGGACCGGGTTTAGAAAAACATACATAAGCTGGAGTATCTTGCCACGATCTTTGGCATTCTGCTGCTGGCATTGTGTGTAGCCTTTTGAGCCAACACATGCAAAGCTGTTTTCCCATTATTATTTTCGTCTCGCTCACAAGCTAATTTTGGATCTTTAGTCAGCATATCCAATGCTAAACCTATATATACAAGGTATGAGTTATTATTGTAGACCAACAGATTTTTGTTGTAATGCCACACTTATGTCAAGAGAGAGAGAGAGAGAGATTGCCAGACTTAGGTCAATTAATGCAATGAAATTGGGGGGAGAGAGAGACAGAGGAACTTATCCAAAATTCGAAGTCTTCCAACAAAAGTTCATAGTATCATTATTAGAAATTGGGAAAAATTAACGAATGCGCTAAGACTATTGGTTTAGAAAATATTGGTTTAGAAAATATTTTTATAATTAAACTTTTTATGGTTAGGCAGTGGCGGAGCCAGGATTTTAGTCTAAAGAGGGCAATATTAAAAGTGAAATTAATCTAAAAAATACTAATAAAAAATAATAACAGAATAAATAAAAAATTATAAGCAAATATGAATATATTTCATATTATTAAAATAAATAAACAAAAATAACAAATTCATTGCTACTAAAAAATTTACAAATTGATGGAGTAAAAATGTGATTAGTGTTACTTAAAAAAACATAATGAATAAATGTTTGAAATTATTTTTTTTGATTGGTGACATGCTAATTTGTAAGATATAAGTAGTAAAATATGTAGTATCCTAGCATCATTCAAGAATAAAATGCTATAAAAAGTATCATAAATAGTAAAAATTATGTAAATAATGATATAAAATTAAAATTTTAAAAAAATAGTGAAATAGGTGACGTAGGACAAGACAAATGTTTGGTGTTTGTGAACCTTTTTTTTCCTTTCTTTTTCTTGAGAGTCACGTTCAACCAAGAAGTCATTTTTTTTTCTTTTTTTTTCCTCCATGTCAGTAAGTACTTGAGTACTGATGCTAAAAAATTTTAGGAGTCAGGGGGGGCAGGTGCCCCCCCTCGCCCCCCTGGCTCCGCCAGTGTGGCTAGGAAAAGGAAAAAAATTTTTGGTAAATTGCAAATTACACCCCTAAAATTTGGAAGTGATTGAATTTTAAACCCTGAAGTTTTAGAATTTGGATTTTACCCCCTGACATTTAGGATGTTCGGATTTTACATCCTGATGTTTCAAAATTTGAATTTTACCCCTATATCTTAAAGGCGTTTGGATTTTACTTCCTAAAATTTGGGAGTGTTTAAATTTTACACCCCCAAATTTTAGAGAGCAAAATCCAAATTCCGAAATGTCAGGGTATAAAATTCAATCACCCCAAGCTTTAGGACATAAAATCCAAATTTTGAAACTTTAAGATGTAAAATTCAAAAACTCCCAAACTTTAGGGGTGTAATTTTTAATTTACCTTTAATTTTTTTTAACAATTTTTCTATTTTCCATGAAAATGATATCAAAACTTTCCAATAATGATTTATTGACAATTATTCTTAGAGCACCTATTAACAAGACCATTATGACATAAATTGTAGCTAAAAAAACATATTAATTCTAAAAGTTCTAAAAAGTACTTTGATATTATACATACTACCTCTATCTTGAATTGTTCGCAATATTTAGAAAACTCAACATTTTATGGTAACATTGTTTATTGTTTTGTATCTTAATTGAAAAGTTACAAATTTTCAAAATCACCCTTAAAAAAAGTTCTCAAAAAAAATTGTCATTTAAAGTGTTTGTCGTATTGGTAGTAGGGACATAGTAGGAAACCCAGTAAATTAATGGTTTTTTTTTTTTTTTGAGAATGAATAAATTAATGGTTTTTAATTTAAAAAACAAGACAAAATGGAACACAGAACTAATAATTTGGAACAGAAGTAGTACTAAATTACTAATATAGAAGAAGGAAGATATTTAACCCAAAATAAAAAATAAAAAAGAAGGAAGATAGAAAGTAGCATGTTATTAGTTATAGTAGCCATACTGCAAAGACAAATTTAGGAGCATGAAGGAATGAAGTAATACCATAAAGATCGCATGTAAGGGTAATAAAAAACAGCCTAATACGTTCACCGCGATCTAGACAGCCAAATTGAGTATTCAAGTAGAGAAATTCTGCCATTTTCTTGTGTCCAGCTTCAGCTGCCATGCCAAACGGTATCAATTCTCTAGTACCACGAAGCATTGTCAGTTTACTATTTTTGTTTACCATTAACTCTGCAATTTCAAATATTCCGGATACAGCAGCAATACTTAGGCCTGTGTCTTTATTTCGATTTTCTATAGCTAGCTCGTCCACAGTGAGATGATCCACCAGTTCTTTTACAAAAGGTATGTGTTTTGAATGAACAGCTATGTGAATCACTGTATCCCATGATTTTGTCAGTCTAGCATGAAGCAAGCTACGATCTTTAACAATGTAGTGCTTAGTAGTCTTCCAGTCACCGTTAAGTGCAGCCCGACACAGGTCGCGCAAGTCATCTCTTTTTTCCCCTGTAGAGTTTTAGAAATCAGATACTTGCAATATTTATACCATTTCATCCCTAACCTATGCCGTGACCAGGGGCGGACCCACTAAGAAGGGTGTGGTTATGGCCCTCCAAAATTTTTCAATTTTATAAAATTTTCCTAAATTTTTTCAAAAAATGTATGGTTAACCCTCCCAAACTTTTCAAATATTAGATTTTTACCCCTTAAATTTACCGAAAACTTTCAAAAGATACATGGCTAGCCCCAAAAACTCTTCATATGTCTTGTATGACACTATAAAATTGGTTCGATTTTATATTTGTTATTATTTTGGCCCCCCATTCATAAAATTCTAGTTCCACCCCTAGCCGTGACCATCAAAACCCACAATCTTAGGGTCCTGACTCCTAACCTATGCCACTTTTTAATCAAATTCCCCCATATTTGGCATCTAATTTATCCAACTTGCTATTTTTTATATTTTTCTAGTATAGTAATTTGTTGGTTTAGGGTAGAACAAAGTGTGTTGGGGACATCTTGCGCAAGGGCCGAAATGGTAAAACAAGACCAAAATTCCCCTTTGGGTTCTTTAGATGTGTTTATTTGAGAAGAGTCTAGCCCAAAATTCCAAATATATGATAAACAAAAACGAATGGTGCTTTAATAGTAGAGAAATTAAAATGCCAATAACAAAAATGCTTAAAAACAACAGATTATAAATTTAGACCAACAAATAGCAGGGAGAGGACAATAAAAGAGAGAGGGAATGTTCCTCTATACCAATATTTCTACTCCCCAAACTTCAGAATTGTGAGAATGTTTGCTAGCTGAACGTGTTTTTATGTTAAAGTTTTAGCTCTAAGGATAAAACATGGCTAGTCATTTTTGGGCTGATATGAGAGGCATTTTATATTGAGTTTGAAGTGGTGTTAATGACTGGTTTTTAGGTAAGGAGAGAGACTTTGGACCTCCTAAGTGCTATTTCCATGATTTGGTGTGGTTTACTTTATGCTTAGGAAATGGATTGGTTGCTTTTTACATAATTTTGGAAATAAAGGGGACCTAAACTCACAAGTTGATGTTTCCTAATCACGTCAGGTCTTGGAGGTTGCATTTGGTTGTTTTAGTAAGCAATGTTGCCACTTAGGATCAACTATGTGTTTTAGGCATCAAAAAAAAAAAACGTAGAGTAGAAAACTTGGGCCACAAAGAACAAAAGTATAAAACCTCTTCCATAAACCTGAAGTGCTATTAGTATCCCTTACCCACCTGGAAAAACACATGGGCTGAGCTCATGTAAAAGGTCCGATAAAAACCGACTCATGCCTTTCAAACTACACTCTCAATTTTCCCAATATATGACATAAGATTAGGTCATGCTTAAAAGAATAAAATATAATATAATACATGAATTGAGCCAATAACAAGGTCAGGCTCAGTTGAATCAGACTTGTCGATTGAAAATGTGTTGTCAAAATGGGTATAAACAAAGTGCAATATCCCATGAGATATCCATTAAAGAGAAAATGAATTTTTTTTAGAGATTGATTAGAAAGATTCTTTCTTTAATTGTCCTTAATTGGTGTATTACTTTGTTATTTGCGAATCAGCAATTCTTATACGTGCTAAACATCTAGTGTATTCCGCAATTTTGCTAGTATTGTGTATGGTAAATAAAATTGTTTTTTCTTTCAAAATAATTTTCAAAAGGTTTAGAAGTTAGAAGTTTTAATGAATAAAGAATTATCTCATAAAAATTAAAAATACCATAATACTTTTATCTAAACTATTTTTTTCTAATAAAACTTATATATAAATATTTATTTTTCCAATTACCAAATAATTTATGACTCATTCAATTTTATATGAAAAATAGTATCTATACATACCTTAAGATCTTAAAATTATAAATAAACTTGAATTAAAGTTTCTGTTATTTTTGTTTAATTATCTCTCACAAAATATGAAAAAAGTTCCTTACATTTTCAAGCAAATGGCAAATACACACACACACACACACACACACACACACACACACATACACACACATATATATATATATAATTATGTGTGTGTATATATTTGTGATTTGAGTTTTATACAATTTTATTTTGTTCTTAAAGGCGGCTCCCCTCTCCTACGTCAGCCTATGTATTAAAATTTAATTATAACATCCCTTTGATCAGTGAATCGGTAATATATGCTTATCATTTCCCAATTTGCATTGCAGGCTTTGCAAGTTAAAATACACATTGAACAAATTATTTCATAAAACTCTTCGCAATGGTATTCGAAAACTCATCTGTGTGTCATTATGTTGTGTAGCTACAAATGGACAAGAGATTTAGAGACAACTTACTCTCACAGTCACAGGTCTGATATTGGCTTAGCTCCACCGCTACATCTGGTCGCATCATCTCTTCTTGTCACTTCACGGTGATACTGCATTTATGAAGAAAATAAAAAAATTAAAAAAAAAAAAATTAAAAAAAAAAAAAAGATTCGACATGATGAGATATGACTATTAATTAAATAACTAATTTTATTTTTAGACATATATAAAATATAATTTTAATAATAATTTATGTTTATTTTAAAGTCTTTAAAAATAAGTACCAACAATCAAAATTTCTGAAAATATATCTAAAGTTAATTTAAAAGCAATGTTAGATTGCAAAAAAAAAAAAAAAAAAGTATATTGACAGACATTAAACAATGTTTATAAAGAAAGAGTTTGAGTAATTCAATTTAATAAATAACTAAGAGCATGAATGGGCTGGGTTTATCAGGTTGGGAAATTCTCAACCCATCTGCATATTGTGCATGCACGTTTAAATTGGAATTTCATAAATTTTTTAAACATTTTTTTCAATAAATTATTACAATTCATATAATAGATTTGCTTAATTATATTTTAAATTTTCAAATTCATCAAACTAATTAACAAAATACCAAAACAATCAAATTAAAAATTAAAAAAAGAGTAATAAAATAAGCATACATATATATATATATATATATATATATATATATGGTGGGCCGGGTTTGTAAAAAAATATGAACATAAACTTGAGTCTCAAAATAAAATTTCAAACCATAACTCAACCTACGAAAACCAACTCGAGACCTTATATTGGGTCGATTTTCTCGAATTGATAAAGTTTGATGTACATTTTTGTAGGGAAAACTGAAGTAAGAGAAATACCAAGCTTATGATTCATGGATTTCGAACCATAACTCAACCTACGAAAACCAACTCGAGACCTTATATTGGGTCGATTTTCTCGAATTGATAAAGTTTGATGTACATTTTTGTAGGGAAAACTGAAGTAAGAGAAATACCAAGCTTATGATTCATGGATTTCGAAAAACAAAAAATTTCTATCTAAGAGCAACGCGCGACAACAACTATGATATGCTAATGATTTACTACAGAAGCTTGATAATACTTACTGGATATTAGAACTCTAGCTATTTACAAAATGTGCTTCGCAGTTTGTTGAGAAGTCAGTGGAAACTAATAGAAGCACATTTATAGGTGAGCTCGGAATACTGGAAACTCGCTGGGGTCAAGGTCTCCTTTAATGAGGATAAAAAAATGGCCTACTGCGAGTAGGTTAATTTCCAAGGGTATGTTCTTTTTTTACTTTTTTTTCCCCTTTAGGGTGATTGTTGAGAGAGCTTTTACATATAGTTCTAAGTATGGAAAAGTTAGCCGACGTCTTCTGAAATTGTGAAAAATGTTAACGGATGTCTTAAGAAAATTGGTATAAAAAATATTTTTAAAATTTTTTTATCTGTTAAAAAAAATTTTTGATTTTTTTGATACATTTTTATACTTTTTATAAAAGTAGTATCAAAACTTTCTTAAAATAATCTTTTACCAAATCCCTGAGGAAAGCTACTAATAATAAACATATCTAGAGTCCAAGAAGTATACTAAATGAAACTGCATAGGAAAAAAAAAATTGATGATAATGTGTCCATGTGACCTATTGACTTAAAAAGAAAGGCAGAGATAAAATGAAATTATTTTCCTTTAGCCCACTATGTAAAAATTAAGGAAGCCATCAATATGAAGTTTTAGTGACGCAACTTTTTTAGTAAATTATGTGACTTGTTTCAATAATAAATAATCTTAATTATAAATCAACTCAGAGAAGATTGGAGGGAATAGGTCCAAACTAGTCTGCAGCTAATTTTGTTCATTATCTCTTCATCTCTTGTGCTTCCATATAAAACTAGAAAAAAAAAAAATGTACAAGTTCTTCAACTTAAATAAAAACAAGTTGTTCTTCCCCTTTAAAAAGAAATACAAGTTGTACGTTCTTCCGTGTACCTGATATATATTTTACTTATATTTTTGTGAGCTATTTCAACTATATTAATTATAGTTTCTTATATTTTAAACTATTTTTTAATTAACTCCTGCGACCATAGGTTAGTATTAGGATAATTATTCTATATTCTCATTTCTGTCATTTAAAGTCAATGATTCCTAGTTTTATCGTTTGTATGGAGATTTTATGTGTGTCTATATATATATATATATATATATATATATATATATATATATATTGCCATTACGCAGATAAATAGTGACACTCCATTGTATCTGTTGACTTTGTGCTTGGATCACAAAGTATAGATAGGATGAGTTTACACTTTACACCGGAGTCTCTCTTTTTTATTCCTTAAAAAAATAAAAAATAAATAAATAAAAGGAGCATAGGTTAACGACCATTCGAAATAAAAGCATAGAAACCCCTATTAGCATTTTTGGGGTTCTAGGATCCAAATAAAGTTTATTCTAAAACACTCACATCCCTAACACTTTGTGTGTGTGTGTGTGTGTGTTTTTCTTTTCTTTTCTTTTCTTTTGTTATTATTATTATTATTGAACTCAAAATATTGATCAGAAAACATTAGCTAATTAACAGAGTTTACAACGTACAAATAGTTACATCCATAATTATGTTTAGGGCCAACTTGTAAACAAAAAGGAAATGTCTCTTACCCACTTGTTACACCCAGGACGGAGCCACCCTTGGACAATGAGGGGCAATCCCCCCTCCCTCCCCCCACCCAATTTTTTTTTTTAAAGCAATTAATAGTATATGTATATATAGGTATTAATTTTAGTAATTTAGTTCTATAAAATTATATTTCCCTCCCTTTAACAAAATCTTTAATTATTTTGAAAGTAATGCTACAACCACAAAACTTTTCTACAATATTCTTACAAACTGTTAAGGGACCAAATTCTTATTGATTTGTATCTAAACCTACCACTTACATCACTTTTTTGCATAACAATAACCACTAACTATTTGTTTAGAGCTAGTTTGCTCCAACTCATGATGTGGTGATTAAAGAGACAATCAATGTGTAGTTTAATTACGTAACTTAGCTTTTTTACTAAGACATGTGACTTTTTAAAATAATTTGTGGATAACTCGTCTAATGGTCAAAAAAGTTTAAGAAAATATAATTTTTACTATTTAAATTTTTTTTTCCTAATTATGTAACTTAATTTTTATGGTCATTTTTAAGATGTATTTGTTATGTTTATGTTTATATATGAAATTATATACTCTACTATATTTTAAAATTTTGGTAAGATTTTAACAGATTGTTTAGATATATAATATAATTTAATATCAATTAGTAAATATAATAGATTAATGAAATGTAAAATTATGAGTTTTGAAATGTTTATGTGGCAAAATATTATGAGGTCAAGTAAAAGTCATATATCTTTGATTTTATATATATTATAATAAAATAAATTGTAGATTATAAATTATAAGTATTCATAGATAATTTTTTTTTTTTAAAGAGTTGTAATTTATGACATTTGTTCATAATGTTTACTCTTTATTATTGAATCAAGACACCAAATCTCTTATTAGATAATAAGATATTTTACCAATCGAATTAACTAAAACTCACTACATAAATATTAAATAGTCTTATAAATGGTTATGTAATAAATTTGGATCCGAACAAGTTTGGATTCAAACTTTATTTATAAATGAAAAAAAAAAAAAAAATTTGTTAGGTGAATGTTTAGATTCCACTCCTCTTTTATTGGATTCTAGAAACCCTGAAATGTCATCTTAAAACATTAAACTCCGCTCGCCCTGACACTATTTGAGTTCTCATTTATAAAATATCAAATGACAATGTGATATAGTCGGCCTATTTGATGTTCCTGTCTGCATGGTTCGGGAATCATGGACATTATGCTTGTAATCCACGCACAAAGTCAACAGATCCCATCAAGGTCCACTAGTTATATTTTTCTACTTTGGGTAGATTACTTTAAATAGATTAGAATACACATTTGAGTTGTTCAATTATTATTATCATCTGCATATATTCTTTTTGATAATAACAAAAACAATACGTATATGAAAGCTCTAATGGAGTTCAATATATATGGTTTTGTTAATCTCCATCTTAAAATATCAAACGACTATGTAGTATGTAATAGTTGGCCTATTTAATGCTCCTGTCTCAATGGTCTGGGAATCATGGACGATATATGCTTTGTGATTAATGCACGATTTCCACACATCCCATGTCTCAATGGTCTAGCTACCATTTTCTGCTTTGGGTATTAAACTACCCATTTACATTGTTCAATTATTACTGTCATCTGCATATTATATATATATATATATATATATATATATATATATATATATATATATATATATATAATGACCTTTTTTTTTAATTAGAGAAGAACATATATAATGACTTATACAATACATGAAGCTCTATATATAAACTATCAATAGTAAATCATTGACTTTAAAGACATATGGGATTATAGAACATTTTCCTAGTACCCACGCATTGGATGAGTTATTATTTATTAAAATAGGGATAGATATAAGGGTTGTCCACACCCACCCGTGACCCACAAAACCTATCTAATCCGGAGCTATCCGAACCGAAACTGTTCAACTCGAGGAGAGAGGCGGTCGGCGGCGGGTCTCAGATGTTCAAAACCGATGCCGACAAGTCAGGTGGCGGATCTCCTTCTCCAAAAACTGAGCCGCCCAATCCGACCGGCTAAAGGCCAGATCTACCTCTAATCCAGCGAAAACATACTGATTTTCGCTCAAATCTCCTCATTTTCGCTCATATCCAACTACGATTTACTGGGTTTCGCTCAAATATGGCACAGATCTGGTGAATTTTTCTCAAATCCAACGAAAATCTAGTAATTTTTTGCTAAGATCTAGTGGGTTTTCCTCAAATCCGACAAAGATATGGTGTTATTTTGCTCAGATCTAGTGGTTTTGCTCAAATCCTGCGAAGATCCGACTAAAAAAACATGTAGTTGCCACCAATTTGAACCTCCAACAACATATTTTCAGCTTAGACCGACCTGACCGCCAATCAACCGGGTCCGATCCGACTTGATCCATAGGTTTTTGTGGTCGGCAACGGGTCTTCTCTTCAAAAACCCGATGTCATCGGGTCGGTCACAGGTTGGGCATAAACCCGACCCAGACCGACCCATGAACACCCCTCATATAAGAAACAATAAGTAATACTCGATGAATTTGCTCCAAAAAAAAAAAAAATATATATATATATATATATATATATATATATATATATATATATATATATATATATATATATATAATAAAAAAAGGACTATAAACCAGGTGATGAAAGGACAACTTACAGATCCCACAATAAGCTACTTGGGATCTTCGTGATGGGGTACACCCACTCCATGACAGCTGAATTTTGGGGTCTTCGTGATGGACTCACCCTCGCATATAATCTTAACATCCGCAAGCTGCTCATTGAAATGTGCACAAATTTTGTTGTTACCATTATCAACACATAGTTTTATGGCTGATATTTCTCACTCTTGGAATGCATTGATTTCTAATTACATGACTCATATTCAACACACTCACTGAGAAGGACATCATTGCACGGACAATCTGGGAAAAGGAAGGATATTATCTTAGTGATAATTTTGAATTATATGATTCATATTCTCCTCATTCTATTTTGTATGAGCTTATAGCTAATGCTTGGTGTGTTGTATACCCTAAATTTTGAATACTGCTTTGCTTTGCGTGTTTGAATTTATATCACTTATATTTTGTTTTGACAAAGAGAAATTTATTTGACTTGCTTGGTTTTATGATTAAATTCAACTTACTACTTGGATAATTGCCTTGAGACATACATCCTTGACATGTTGTCTACTAAAGAGTTTTTAATACTTAAAAGGATAGGAAAACTTACTAAAATGATGAAATCAAAAAAATAAAAGTAAAAATAAAAACTATATCTGGTTTACTCATCATATATATACATTTAAGGTCAAAACTGAGAGACAATTTAATTAAAGTTCAAAATTAGATTACAA
Organism: Castanea sativa; assembly: GCF_040712315.1. Lineage (NCBI taxonomy): Eukaryota > Viridiplantae > Streptophyta > Magnoliopsida > Fagales > Fagaceae > Castanea > Castanea sativa. Next base: position 12,038,764 of record NC_134019.1, on the reverse strand, counting down.
TTTAAGTCTAATTTTGTGTCACATGTCTCATTTAAATTTTTTAATTTTTTTATCAAATAAGTTAATTTAGTGCAAAATACGATGAATACAATATAAATGAACCATAAAAAATCTAATAATATATTTAATTCTATATCTAAAATTAGAATAAAAAAGAGTTTGAAAGATTATGCTTTCCAACCCTTTGTTGCGCATGTTTTTTTAATTATATCTGTACATATGCATGAATTATAAACTAATTTGTTATATACTTCTCAATTATACAATTACCAATTACAACACCTAGGACATTTTCAACAATGAATATGATTAAAAATTCAAAATCTATTACACAAGTGATCAATGGGAGAATGGTGGACGAATATATGAATGATTGCTTTCTGACAACCTAGAAGAGGCAGGAATATATAATTTCGCAACTGAAACACTACAGCTAGCTTTGAGAGTTTATTTAAGTTGTATGGTTTAACTTAATCTTAGATGTCTGTGCACAGCATGTGTTCATACGTTACAAAATATTAGGCAGCAAAATAGTCAATGCAACAAACAAAGCCTGACTGGATCGGTGACATCAACATGCAATGAAAGCATTGCTTGCGTATTATCTGACCGGAACTTCTTGTAAGCCTATTTAATTATTGCTTGTACAATCATTCTTTTAAGAAGAAAACATGGCGGAACCATATATTTCGCTACTTTTTAACAAACCGCACAACTTCTGGGTTTAGCTTCATGGGTATATGTCTGACGACGCCATGAAAGACCACCAGTTGTCATGTCTAAGAAAGTTAGAGATTGCTTAGGAAATATCTAGGAAAATCCAAGTTGATAAAAAAAATGCGGTTAACTCATTGATCATGGAAGCCTTAGGGGCATGTTCATTCAACATATATAAATATTCAATATTTAAGTAAAATATACATAAAAACTAATTAATAAATTGTAATAAATATCCACACTTTTTTTTTCTTTTTTGAGAGTCAAATGATATCATCCACCTTAAGTGACCTAGATACAACATACAATGGAACTAAAGGGGCTAAGTGATAGGATTGGCCTATTAGGCATGAATACATAATGCGTAAATCAAATGCAATTATGCAATAATAGGAATTTTTCTTCTTCTTTTTTTTGTTGAAAAAATCATGTTGATTTTGTGTAATTGCTGTTGCTTTACTTTTTGTCTCTCTTGGTAGGAGCACTCAAATTTGACATTGTGAAACTTTCGATGGTATGCAAATTATATAGTATTTTCTAGGGAAAGCTATGGTAAATACACTTTGTTTGTGAATTGAGCAGAGAAGAAATCAATTATATCAGTCAAAGCTCCACTTCCAATTTTGACAAGATCTAGGGCCCTCACATTGAATAAGGCAAGTTAATAATCTTAGACAGTATGTATATGACCTAAATGAATAACAACGTAGGCTCAATACCAAGACAAAATAAAGATAGACCCAAGGCTCAGATGGAGAAAATATAGGCCTAAGGTCTAAACACAAAACAAAGATAGGCTTAAGGAAGTTAGACAGACAAGGTTGGGAATACCCTTAGACAAACAAGGACAAGCCTAAGGCTCCAAGATAAATCAAGGATGCGGGCCTATGGCCCAAAGATAAAACAAGATGTGTCTAAGGTTCCAAGACAAAACAATAATAGACTTAAAGCCCAAACAGAGAACAAGGATGAGTTTAATGTCCCTAGACAAAATAATGATGGACTTATGGCCCCAAGCCGAAACAAGAGAGGGCCTAAAGCCCCTAGATGAAGTACAAAATGGACCTAATGCCCCTAGATGATACAAATCTAGGCTTATGGTCCAAACAAAAGTAGAAAATAAGATGGGTTTGGAGCCCCTAAACAAAATTACATAACTAAAAAGGAGAGACTTGAATCATCAAAAAAATTAGGTCACGAGATTGAGTCAACCTCTATAAATATTTTGAGAACGTCTTAGAAGGTTTATTTGTAAGGAAAGAATTATTATTATTATTCTTTTTTGGTTTGGAAACTCCATTTGTATTTTTGGGGGGTGGGGGGGGGGGAATTAGTTAGTTTCTATTTTTCTTTTTCTTTTTGTTTGGGAAAACCTTTTTTTTTTTTTCTTGAAAACATTCATTTTTAAAATTTAAAAAATAAATTCTTTCAAAATTTGTTTTGATATATTCATCAATTTTTTTTTTAAGGAAAAGAAACTTTTATGAGAATTTTTTTGGAAAGGAAAAATCCCTTGATAATTTAAAAGATTTTGAAAAAAAAAATCCTTGTTTTAAAAGAGTTTTTTTTTTTAAATCATTTTTTTATTTGAAAAAATAATGTAGATCACTTTTTTTTTTTTCCGGTGGTTGACTCTTTTGGGTAGACCTAATAAGCAATGCAAGTACAATTGGGCTAATGCTACATGTCATCCCCACAAACGCACACATAATTGGGTTAAGCCTATTGGTTGGGTTCTAAGGTTAACATAATTGGGTTAACCCTATAAGTTGGGTTCTGATGTTATATATATATCTATGTCTGGGTATACGTAAATATAATAGTGTCTCCTTCTCCTCCTTCAAATGGCCACCCACAACTTGCTAGGTAGATCCACTCTCCAACCCAAGCAAAGTAGAACCTTAATGGGTTGGCAAATCAGCTTGTTAACGTACTAATAATCCATTATAGGCAATGACATAGGTTGTGAGCTAAGTGGTGAGGTTCAAAGAGCTTAAACACTAGTTGCACTTATTGGGTAAAGCATGCAAATATGTGCAAAAGAAAATAAAATGGGTTGGGCTCTATTAATAAAAAATTTTATTTAATTATAGTTTAACGATACACCGGAATCTATTTCTCTATCTCCAATGAAGTTGTCATTGTGGGCATATCGCCCTGCACCATTGGTATTGCTCTAGGAGTATGTCTCAGCTAAGTTGGCTAGAGACGGAGGGCTTTAGTATTGCCACCTGATTTAGGTCTTACAACCAACTTTAACCCCTATGCAGAGGTTTAATGAACCAGAATAATTAATTGGACTATAATTGACAAATTGTTAAAACCGCTAGTAGGCCATGCATGGGAATCTAAACAATTTTTTTTTTTTTGAAAAAAAAATTCTTAACCTTATTTCCCCTAAAATCTATTTTTTAAATTACTACATGATACTAGACCAAAATATGAAAAAGAAAAGCACTTCACCAAAAGCAAATCATCTTTATTTCCAGAGATATATCCTAGATAAACTTTTAGAAATCAAATTACTACATGAAACTTTTAAATCATTTCAACTATAATCATTAAAATTTACTTTTAATGACAACAGAATTAAAGTAAGTACTGCAAATATTACATTACAAACTGGCTCTGGAGACCAAATTTACAATTAAAACAGTACCATTATATTACATGCATTAGTAAGCATTAGGAAGGGAGTTGCACCAGAGCAAAAGCAAGTTTAATTTATGCACCGATGGTTGATGTGAGTGCATGGAGAAGGAGCAGAAGGCGGGACAGGGCCTCTTGTAAGTGGACCAACTTCCATGGTTCTATCAACAACACTCGGCTTCTCAGTATCCAAGGGCCTTGCACCTGCAAAAGTTATGGCAGTGAGAATCAACAAAACAAAAATCATTCTCCTAGTGTTACCGAAATTCTCTCTGCAAGCTTTCATTGTTGTATGGACTATTCTCTCTTCAAGAATTTGTATTTTGCTTGGACCAACTTCTCAAATTTATATATAAACTATCTACTGCAGTGGAAGTATGCATGATTCTTTTTGCTCTTTACAAACTTTAAAAATAAAATTTTGTTCCCATAAATTTGATTGTCAAAAGAGATTTAACTATGTTTATATATTCTTTTGTTGAAAACTTGAAATGTTTCTCTAGAAATAGAATCATAGATATAGATATGGCTTCTAAAAAAATAAAAATAAAAAGATATAGATAAGGAAAATGCTAAAGATACTACAAATTTACTATTTTAACCATCTTATAACTGAATATTTAAATTGTTTTTCTATGATTGGAACACATCAGTTTGTAAGTTCAATATAATACAACTTGTAATACCCGTAGCACTACTCGATAGATATAAATACAATGGATTTGAACTTGTTTAATAATCGATTGTCTTATAACCTTAGGTTATTAGGAAATTGTAAATTTAATAATTTATGCATATAATTCTAACACATCGGTTTTTAACCAATTGTTTCAAAAACTTAAATTGTTAGAAAATGATGAATTTAATAATTTATCTATATGATTCTAACATAATTTATGGCATTCGTTTCATGCTAATTGTTTGTTTTTTAATTGCTTCAAACATTAATTGATTTTGTGTTTCAAATTCAACTTTTATATCCAATGATAATAGACTTTACCACGGCTATTAATATTATGCACACTTATTCTTTAGAAAATATAATGTAATTATTCTCATAATACTATATATGTGTTAATAGTATTTATTATTGGCTTTCTTCTTCAAAGAATCATTTGGGATTGGAGGGCTTATTAATTGGAATATCTGGCAGATATTCATTAATCCAGCTAGCTGGTAAAATGTTATTTTCATTATGAGAAATGATATGTCCACAATATTTTTACAACATTTTTACAACAAATCCTAAGTGGCAAGTTGTTACTGGTTGTTATTGTTGGGACAAAAAAGTAATCTTAGTGTTAGATTCAAATTTGAACCTATAACAACTAACCACCTATGATTTGTTGTAAAATTATTGTAAAAATGTTGTGAACGTAGCACCTCTCTTTCATTATTGCAATACTATACGGAACTTTGAATCACAGCCTAACGCACAACTTTGAACAAGTTGTTGGAAATTTTGGTGCATGAATTGAAAGCAATCAAAAGAATAAAAAAAAGTTTCTAGCGTTTCTATAATTGTGGGAATCTGTCCCTCTAGTGCTTATAATTCTACTTAGAGAAATGTATAAACAACAATGCACACAACAAATTTAATAATTTTTTTATAGTTTATTTAAGTGATAGATTATGATTATTGCAACATTACTTTTATTGGAATTATCATTAACTATATTTTTATTCTACAACAATCACAATCTGTCATCTCAACAATTTTGAAAATGTTTATAATTTTTTTTAAAAATAATTCAATAGTACAAGGGAAGAAAGGGATTTGCCCTCCTTCCCCTGTTAAAAAAGAAAAGGTTGTGTTATCAAACTATAGAACTCTTAACATTAAAGGCAAATTACAACTTACCCACTCATAGTTTAGCCAAAATTTAACTTACCTAGTTATCAAGGAAGTCAATATCGTACATAACTCTACCAGTTTGGCCACCGGTTCGATATATTTTGGATACCGGTCAATACCAGTGTACCGTTTCGGGTTTACCACTATTTTATATATATATATATATATATATATATATATATATATATATATATGCATATATATACACACACACACACACACAAATCTCTAGAACCATGTTTATTAGCATATAATATTTCGCTTATATTATAATAAATATAAAAGTTTATCATAAAACATTACCTCAATTCAGAACAAACTATTCATAGTTTTAGATTTTAGTATCAATTAAAAGGAAAAAAAAAAAACACAATATAAAAAATAGAAAGCTTAGTTGTTCATTGTATACTAAGAAAACAAATAATACTAATAAGTTAATATAAATAAGTTACCATTATGCCCTTACAAAAATTCAAAAATTACAAAACTAAAATAAATAAATAAAAGTTTTTTTCTGTACCGGCCGGTACGGCCGGTATTTTTTCCGGTACAAAATAAAAGTGTACCGGTACCGGTACACTGGCCGGTATGGTATGTACCGGCCGGTACCGGTACGGTATCGGTAACTTTGCTAGTTATAGTTTAAATTTGACACTTTAACTACTGAAGTTGGACCAAAATACAAATATTAAAATGTGGATATGCGGAAAAAAGGGCACACAGCCCCCTGTAGTACACTAGTACTAGTAGACTACTATATATGAGAAGATTGCTTGGAGGTTAATATATTGGAAACTTGCCAGAAAAGCCTCTAATACAAGTGTAGCACGATGGGTATATCCGACTAAAAGTCTAAAATCATCTTTACGATAGCTTTTTGGATATGGTTCTACTCTTACGTTGACGAGAATAACAATTTTCGTATGCAAACATTATTCCTAAATTGGGTCATTATTAAATCATTTTTTTACTTACCAATAATCATTCACCACATCAATAATTTATAAAAAAGTTTGTAAAATAATTTGTAACTCTAGTATTTTTCACTACATATTGGTCTATGTTGAGACTTGAGAATTATTTGCTTAAATTTGTATACACAAATCTAAGGGCAAACAGGTAAAGGTTTAGTTTTCCACAAAATTAAAGGTTTATATAATGTCATGTTATTTAAATAAATTATCAACCATTCCTTATTAATGAAATGAGAATTTTTTTTGTTTTTTTAACACCAAAATGAGATTTTAAATGAAATAACACCATGCATGCCTTTTTATTATTATTATTATTATTTTTATAGATATATAGATAGTGGGGAGAGAGGAGGAGGGAGATGTGGGATTCAAAAACAGATATGGATTACCGTAAAAAAATATTATTACGGCTGGATTATCACTTTAATTTAATTACCACGCATACCTTTAATTTCATTAATAACTTACATTTTAAAGAAAATGGAGAATGTATTAATAGGTTTTAACTTTTAAGAATATAGGCAGGCTTTCCCCGACATAGTAGTAAAGTTTGTTATTTATTTTATAAACTAGAACAAGTAGTAAGGACGAGGGATTTAAACCTAACTCTCCTCATAAACTACAAGCCTCTTGACACAATATACTTTACATAATAATGTACATAAGTGTTAAAAAAGTGATGACGAAGAGAGGTCACAAACACTTGAATTTGTAGGCAACAACTGGTTTCAAAAAAATTCCAAACCAGTCAAGTAGCCTTTATCCCATGATCATCCCATGCAAAGGTGGGACAAAAGTGACATATGTAGAAAATTTTCTCCCTCTCTCCACGGACTTTGCAAGGACATTTTGTTTTCTGATACTACTGTTTTGTATGCTGGTAAATGGTGGAATTCACGTGTGAAACAAGGAGAAAGGTCCATTAATTTGTTCATTAACGGCAATGTTTCCTTACTAGATGTGGGGAGGTAAGTGCATGCATTAAGGCCAGAAATAGGTACGAGTGCTCGATTTTGTAGAAGTCGAGCCTTGTTTGTGCCAAGTGTTGGCTTCATGTCATGCAAAGATCTAGGTCTAGCAACCTTAAGAAGTGTGGTGGTAATTAAAAATCAAGAACATAAGTATCACCACCTTTGCAGCTAGCGTTGAAGAGATTTTTCTTATCAGAGAACATCATTTTTATTTTTTGGGAAATTTTTCTTTTACATTACTTGCAATGTAAATTTATATTGTAAACACACAAAAAGTGGCAAATATAGCAAGTACAATGTAAATATATAAAGGTTTTTTTTTTTTTAATTGAGAAATAATTAGTGTATATTTTAAGTACTTTCTTTCTACTATAGGGATTCAATAATTTCAATTAGGATTTTAGGGCTTGCTGAAGAAGAATGAGATGATACATGCATTATATATATAGCTTAATTAAAAAAAAAAAAAAAAAAAAGTGCTTAGTTGGAAGAGTGAAATTGCCAAGAAGATTCAAGGAAGAAGTAGTGCAAGGACATATTTTGAAATCAACTTTATTTAAAAATATACGAATAACAAATTATATTAATATTTTTTTGATGATTTTTTTTTTTATGAAGCAAATCGTATTAATATAATAGGAGCTTTTCCTTTATAGGATTTTCCAGTTTGGTCCAATTTGGTCCACTCCAGTTCAGTTCAGTCCATTTTGGTCTATGTTTCCATTCAGTCCATTTAAGTCCAATTTGGTCCACTTTGATCCAATATAGTCCACTTCTGTTCATTTCTTACAATTCTGTCCATTTCCCACCACTTCGGTCAAATTCAATCCATTTCAGTGCACTTATATAAAAAGGGAAAAGACAAGGGTTGGGTTAAAAGTACATATTCTAAATCCAAATTTACTAAAAAATATAGATCTCAAACTCTTTCCAAATTCTATTAAATTCTAAAAGAATATAGGTTTAGGGTTTCAAAAAAAAAAAAGGATTAAGAGGATTTGTGACTAGTGTTCATTAAATAAAAAGTTAAATGTCTAATTTGGGAAATGAAATATTTCACCAAATGGTCAGCGTTAGCCTAAAAGACTGGTCCTATTCTGGTGACATTTTCTTCTTTCCTTTTCTTCTTTTTTTTTTTCCTCTACTTTTTAAGATGTGCAGAACTAAAGGTATCCCTTTTAAAGGGAGTTGACAATTTGAGAAGCCTCTTGAAAATTATCTAAGATAAACGTGTTATTTATTACACCTCAATTTTCCTTTTTTTTCTTTCTGCCGTTCTCTCTCTCTATCTTTCTTACCTTTTGTGTCTTATGCTAGGATAGTTTCGGAGAAAAATGTCTATAATAGATTTTTATTAAAGAATGAAAAAGAAAGATTACTATACGTCTATACCTACTTAAAAGGTAAAGCATGGCAATAGCCAAAAAGGGAAAAACAGATCCACACACGTTAATATAAATTATTACCGTAGAAGTTTGAACTTTGAAGTGAAAGGCTTATTAACATAACGAATCACCAAAATTTCGAAAGACATTCCTTTATGATCAATGCATTGCGTTTGATGAGAGAGCAATACCCACAAAGCAGCTCATTTGAGTTTCAGTTTGAGAACATATTTATCATATTTGTACTTATTTTTTGGGGTCTTTTAATCTAACATACATCTTTGTCCTTTTTTTCAAATTAAATTCTTTTCTATATATAATTCGCATTCTTTTCCATAACCAAATAGTGATTAGTGAAAGGCTTTACTATAGCTGCATAGAAGAGACCAGAATAAGGCCTAAAGAAGAGAAAGCTACACATTAGTCATGCTCAATTTTTAGCACTCGTCAGGTCTCAGCAACATTACTACCTATATTGGCTTTTTATTGATACTTTCTAACAATTTTACCTGTTTTGTGTCTTGTTGACAGAACTACCATATTGTAAATACTTTTTATCTCCAAATCTCCAATTAGTACCTAAATAAAATATATAATTTTTGACAGAAATATTTAAGAACCCCAAATAACAAGTAATAATACAAGAAACAAGACTATATTATCTCATCAATAGGACTCAACAATTGAACCAAATAAACTGACAAAGCTTTTTTTTTTTTTTTCTTTTTTGATACAAGAATAAACTGACAAAGCCGAATTGCCCAGATACACATTTTTTCAACAATCCAACTAAAATAACAAAAGTACTGTAACATCGTTTATGTAGATCGTATTGTACTTAACGCTGCCATACAATTAAGAAGACAGTATTTTTCCGTTAACAATTTCCAGACATCAAAACTAAAGAACGATAAGCATTTCAATGGTCTCCCAACCAAAACTGGGAACCTGCACATATATGAAACAAAAAGTATGAAGTACATACATTATAACAAGCTAAACAAAACATGAGTGAAAGAACACTGAGAGTGATTTATGTGACAGTAAATTAAAAGGCAGGAAAACCAAGTTAGTTGTGTATTTGATTATAGTGACCAACTGAGACATTTCTATTACTACATATATCACAGCCCTCATCGGTTCTATTACTACATTACACAGAAATTTCTCTTTTACACAGAAATCTCACATGATATAGACATATTTTAGAGAAAGATGTATCACAACCATAATAGACAGCATCCCTATGAGTCTTAACTTCTCTCTTTCGATCAATGGGGCGCTAACAAGATATTTAAACATTCAATCAAGGCACAGACCCAATCTCAGAGCTGCAAAAAAACTGAGGTGCTGAACGCCTAAGACTTTCTTTATGACAAGCTTCTAATTTAGTAAATGACCAAGCTAAAATCACAGCTTCAAAATCAGATAAGCCTCAAGAACAAGCTTTGGCCCAAAGGGAGGGAAAAGGGAGATTTGAAATAGTGACTCCACTTCATGAGGCGTGGTCCCTAGCCGATTATGCTGCCCCTTGGGGTATGAAAACTTTTTAAGTTTAGCATGTTATAACTCTGAAGAACTCTTCCAGCAGTAATATACATCCTCCGTCAAATAAATATAAGCATTTTCTCACCAAAAAGCTTCCTTAAAGCAATGACAAACAAATATGACAAGACCTCTCACATGATGATGCCATCAACTGCACATCATAACATCTTTTCCACTATACCTTCTGGAACATTAAATCAAAACCAGACAGCTCATTGAGGGCTTGAGAAAATTTCAAGCAACTTAGTTAAATTATCTAGAGCTTGCTCAGCAGCAGCAAAGCAAAGTTTAAACAAGAATATCTAGACTTGATTAAAGCTCAAGTGGAGCTTGAACACACTCATATATTATATAAGCTAAGCCCAAGAGCCAAACACTTGGCTCAGCTAGCCTTTGATCAGTTGATTGGGGCCTACACAATCTCACCCTCACCCAAGCACCAAATTCCAAAAATCCTTGCTCTGGTGTTCAGCCTTAAGCTTCAGATCATCCTCAATGCCAATTGATAACAAGACATATGTACTTCAACCAACAACCAGCATTTACCCACACCCCTAACAAAAGGACTGAACTGGGTTAAATATAAATTGAAGACAAAGAAAATACAAGAAGTGGAAAAGTAAGGGAATTCAACAAACATGCACACACACACACACACACAGAGTCATTGAACCAAGTACTAAAGGCTCAATGGAATTGTAATCCATAATCAAAACAATTGTTTTGAGCTGTAAATAAAAAACAATATAGAATATCACTAAAATGTTATTTAATCTTTGAGAAATCCAAGATAAATAGTATTTGGGGATAATTGATATCTAAGAAAGGGGCTTCCAAGGATAGTTACCACCCGTAACCAAAAGACAAAACACATTCTCTAACTAGCTTCTTATAAATCCCAACACATTTCCTTTCTTCTTTCTTTTTTTCCTTATTGATAAATTACACGCGCAGTGGGTTTTGAACCCACAACCTCACCCTCCATCCCATTATTATGGGAGAACAAAGCACCAATTGAGTTATAGCTCATTGTAATAGCCTGGGTAAGGTTCAGTGTGCACTAAACCTAGCTTAGCGGGGGAAAGAAGACGAAGGCTATAGCTCATTGTAATAGTCTAAGTAAGGCCCAGTGTGCACTAAACCTAGCCTGGTGAGGGGAATGAGAAAAGGCCAGAGCAGGTTGCCTTCAGCATGCTAATATTGCAAACTTAGATGTCAATTTAACAAGTTCTCTAAGTATATTTTATTAGCAACATTACTCACATTGCCTTTGCAGACCAAACGTTTTTCTAATATAAACAGCACTCCCTTTCTTTTGATATAGTGAATCCTTACACACTACCATTGCTCTCATTGTCTGTAACTCATCTTGGGCAGCACAAATCACAAGTAATTCACAATTACTTCAATACTTTGTCAAAACCTCTGTCCACATTTTCTTGCATAAGCAAAAAAGGAAAAGAAAATTATTATCTTTTTCCCCCTCGTTTCTTTGCCCTTTTATGTTCATTCCTTTCTCATTGTACGTAGTGCCCAAATCTAGAGGCTCTAGCGCTAATATAATGCTTTGTAAACAGAATTCACGTGCAGGATCAAAATCTGTCAACTAAAGCAAAGAATCTAAAATGGATTCAGCAGGATTCTCCATCTAGAAACTAAACATAGGATACATGAGAATATATTTGTGTGCAGTTTAAGATTTTGGCATTTCTTCTTGAATTCAAAGCTTAAACAGATCAAACTTATATCCTAATAAGCTTTCCCTCATTTCTCCAAATGGTTTGATGACAACCCAAACAACAGGACCTAAGGTGTGTATATATATGACATCACCCATTTGAATTTGGCATTAATCAATTATTGACAATCATATCCAACATGCATTTACAATATCCAGCGACAAAAACGGCAAATGCAATTCTCTAAAAGCTCACAAAATCCACATTCACAAATTCAGAAACCACCAACAAAATAAAATACAATCATCAAACATTTCTACTAAAAACATGCATTCATCCAATATCATGATACCTCGTCAATAATATCCAACGATCAAAATAACCAAACATCACAATACTCCTAAAATAGACACAAAAACCTGCAAAACCCAAAAATTAAGCATCAATGATTTAATACTTGCTTCGATCAAAAATCACAATTGTCTATCAGGAAAAAAAATATAAAATAAAATAAACCCCATAAGTACTCATTCTAGTAAGCACCTGCAATAAATTGACCATCAGTGCCCTCCATGCTCCTGGTGCTTAAGGTGGCAGTGTTTCTCAAGGAGTGCAACCAGTTAGGAGAAGGCCATTCCACCAAAGCAGACATGGTAGGGCGGGTCAATGGAGTTGGTTTGAATGTACTTGGCATGGTAGTTGTCCAGCCATCTCTGAAATCCATTCTTCAAATAGTTGGTGGAAAGCATTGGCTTCACATGGTCGGGCGCCTCCTTCTTTTTCAGCCCCTTCATCTCGCTGTAGAATTTCCTCATTGCCATTTGCTACACAGGAACTGCAAAGAACAAAACTTTAGAAAAGCCATTTCCCCAAACACCCCATTTATCACATTAAGTACTCTAAAATTTTCCTTTTTTATTTTATGAGATAACTTTAACCCACAAAGAAAATCCATCAAAACAAAAATGAAGAAAGAAACATTTTTCCGACAATAAGAAGCTAGGTCCGCTGTGCATCAATATAAAACTTTCTCAAAACCTTTCCCAAGCCAAGCTGTAAAGGCCTCCAAATACACCTAGCAGTAAATTAAACTTAGTCATAAAAATAAATAAATAAATCCACTCTTTCATTTGTATTCCTATTTCCCCATCAATCCAACAAACAAAGAACAAAAAAAAAATCCCATTTTCCCGGAAAATTTAATCCACACAAAAAAAAATTCCAGAAAAACAAACAGAACCAATGTTTACATTCTTCTCTAATTACCTTTTTTTCCCAGCAACCAAACAAACAAATAAGAAATTTATAGAATGGTCTTGTAGACTGCAAACAACCCAAATAAAATCCAAAATTTGTGATTTGTTTGCAGCTTTTATCTAATTTCTGTATAAAGCTATTAACTCACCAATCCACAACATATGCACAACCTACAGCAATCCACTCACTAATCCTTTGATTTCTCTAGCATAACAACTTCTCTCTGTCTAGAATATCTTTATGTTGTTGAAAAATTCTCCGTTAATCGCATGCCCCTGAATTTTTTTGACATCCTTCACATAAAAATAATTGTTAGTGAAAGACATGGTCTCTTTTCCCTGCCCCATTAGGCATCTCAACCATGCATGACCACTTCTGTGTTTTGGAGCTACAGCTCTGTTACATTTGCATTTTATTAACCCCTTCAGATGATTCCTCTCAAAGTCAAGGAGGTCACCTCCATAACAAGGTTAAAACATTTATCTTCATCAGTACTACCTAGATTTCCTTTAAAAAATGTATCCTCTTTATGGCTACTTAAATTCAAGTAAGATTTTCTGCATCAGGTTTTCTTTGGTGTTTATATCCTGTGGTTCATCTCTGGATTGCAAAGCTGCATCCTCAACAGAGATTTTTTTTTTTTTTTTGATAAGTAAATAATAATAATAAAACAGAGAATTGCTTTCTCAAATATCATATAATTTGTCAGTCAAGAATCCTCCAGGTTACAGCATCTGGCGCCAGCCCATTCCTTCTCTCTCAAGCTTCTTTCATTAATCCCAACTTGCATGCACTGTCAATCAAAATATTATAATAAAAAATGTTTGGAGAGACCCCAGAATCAAACAATTCATATTAGAAATGACAAGCTTCATTAAATTTGCACGAGCAGCACAGTCCTTTGAGAAGGGCTGCATAAACATAATTATCATGATACTTTGATGGCCATATGACATCATCCCAAAACTTCAAGGCCTCTTCTATTCGGTTGGCTTTACATAATCCATCAATTATTATAGTACAAGTGATACTATCCAACTAGACACCATCATTTTCCATTCTATTAAAAAACCCCATTGCTTCATTTGCTTGCTGAAGTTTAAACAAGCCATGAAGGACTGCATTATATGTCACAACACCAGGCCTAACACCTCGTTCTGGCATTATGTGATACAAAAACTCGAAAGCTTCCTGGGTTCTTCCAACATTTAATAAACCCTGTATGATAGTAGTGAAGGTCACAGCATCTGGGGCACAAAATTTCCCTATTATCATATCATTTAATACCTTCAAAGCTTCTCCAATCCTCCCCATCTTGCAAAACCCATTTATAACTGTGTTCAAGGTAATGACATCAGGCTGACACTGGTTTTGAAGCATAAATACAAGTGCATTCAAAAGCTCAGTTGGGTTAGTGATAAGACAAAGAGCTCTTAAATACATATTGAACATTCTAGTTCTGTCCACACCCTTCTTATTCAGCATATATTGGAGAAGATTCCTTGCCTTGTACAGGTCCGATTCTTTGCAAAGCCCTTCTACTAGAACCTTATATGTATACTCAGATGGTAGGTACCCAAACTCAATTCCTTCCTCCAACAACTGATATGCCCTCATATAACCTCCCTCCTTGCATAGTCCATGTATGATAGTATTGTATGAAGCCAAACTTGGAAGAAACCCCCTCTTCCTCATTATGTAAACAATCCTTGAGGCCCCATGATGCTTTCCAGCTTTACAAAGTGAATCTATCATCTGTCCATAAACGAATTCCTCACACACACTCTTCCCTTGAGGCATGTCTTCCGCAATCCTAAACACTTCGTTAAAAAACCCTTCTCTACACAAAGAATCGACCAGGTTGGCAAAAGCAGCATTTCTCACAGACAGGTCCTCTTCATCACTCACCTTCTCCCAAAGTTTGCACATCAATTCCCTCCCACGGTCAATGTCACGCCCCCGAAGAACACCACCTAATAATACACTATATGTCAGCGAATTGGGTACTACACCATTCTCGCCCATTTCATCAAACACCTTGTGGGCATTACCCAATTCACCAATTCTACAATACCCATTAATCAAAGTAGTGTAAGAAACAACATTTGGACGATGCCCTCTACCCTTCATATCAAAAAACAACCTATGAGCTTCATCAGGCCGTAGTTGTAACGAGCAAAACTGATTCATCAAACGGTTATAATTAGCCAAAGACGGAACAAACTCAGGCTTAACATGAATCAGACGAAGAATAACATGCAATGTGGTATATGGGGTTCGAGAATCGAGTAACCTGGCAATAAGAACATTGCAGGTACGCTCGTCAAGGACGCAATGAGAAGATATGAAGAGAAGAAGGCGGTGGTGGGCTTCGGAGAAGCGGTTAGAGTGGCAGAGTGCGTGAATGATGGTGTTGATGTTGAGAGAGTCTGGTTGGTATCCGCGGAGGCTGAGGCGGTCCAGAAGGCGAAGCGCCTCGTCGACATTGCGGTCTTTGGCGCAGAGTCTGTGAATCTTTTTGGTCCAGTATGAGGTGTTGTTGTCGGTGATGCTGATGTTGTGTTCTGGTTCATGCTTTGGTGGTTGGTCGATGATAGTGTTAGTGAAGAAGAATGCAGCAAGAGGTAATAAGGTTATGGTCTTGTGGTTGTGAGGGATTGGGAACTTTGGTGATGGAGCGATGAAGCGGAACATTGAACATTTATCATATGCAAACATTCCTGGATTCTGCTGATTTATTTGTATTCATTTCTTGTATGCAAATATTAGGAAGGAAATGTATATAATATTGTAAACATTTGCTGAATAGTGTATGGTATTATTGGACACTTTCATGCAAATGTGTACCATTTACATAAACATTAAATGTAGACCAATAATTGTCCTATCAAAAAAGTGAGCGTCTAGTAAACCATTTACTTGTTTTTTTAACTTATTTTTAGATTTTATAACGAGTGAGGTAGAAAACTTTTTATGAAAAATTGAAAAAATTATTAAATTAATTATTTTTATTTTTAATTTTATTTTTTATAAAAAATTTTCTAAAATAATTTATTAACATATATTATTCGGCTTATGTTAATAAAACCCTTTTATACTTATGCTAATATTGAAAAGTGATCATTCTGGTGATTGGATAAGTAAGATATTACGTTGAATGACTAAATTTGTATGTTGGACAAAAATCTTCTTTCAAATGAATGGTGTTCCTAGCGCAAATATCCATTGTTGGCGTGTCAAGTGCCAAAGATGTCAAACAAATGAGCATGGGTTGGACGGATGAAGTTAAGGGTGATGATTTATTTTTCCATGAAATTGAAAAGTGTACATAATGTCATGTCATTTTAAATCAATTATCAATAATATATTCTTTTTTAATGAAATAAGACTTTAAATGAAATAATGCCATGCATGCCTTCTTATTATTTGATAGATAGACGGAGAAGGGAGTAGGTATAGAGTTCAAATCATAAACATGAAACACAATAAAAAATATCGTTACCGATGGACTATAACTTGAACTTATCATAAATTCATTAATGACTAAACTTTTACACTTTAAAGTAAATGGACAAGATAAATTCTTTTTCTTTTTTTAAGTAAGATAGGAAGAATTGTCCCAACACAGTAGTAAACTTTTTTTTATTTATAAACTATTACACATAGTAAAGAGGGAGGATTTGAACCTTGATCCTCTTCAAGAATGAAAATAATTAATCAATATCAATGAATTACAAGACTTTTTATTATAACGCACATAAGTATCATAAAATTAAAACGATGAAGAGAGGCCACAAAAACTTTGAATTGGTAGGGGACAATGGATCACAAAAAACTTTCCAAACTAGTCAAGTAGCGTTTATCTCATGCAAAGGTGGAACACTAGTGACGTAGATAGTAAATTTTCTTCCTCTCTCCGCCGACTTTGCAAGGACATTTTTGTATCCTAATAGTATTCCGAATGCTAGTAAAGGGTGGAATTTACATGTGAAACAAAGGGGAAAAGCTCCGTTTGCTCATTAATGGCAATGTCCCTTACTAGGTGCGGGGATGTAAGTGCAGGGGTTAGGGCTAGAAATGGGAAGTGTTTCTTGATTTTGTAGAAATCCTGCCTTGTTTGCGACAAGTGTTGACTTCAGGTCATGCAAATGCAAAGGCCTAGGCCTAGCAGCCTCAATAGGTGTGGTGATAAAATTAAAAATCAAGAACACTAGTATCACCACCTTTGCAATGTTGAAGAGAGCTTTCTTCGAGAAAAACATGTTTTTTTTTAATCGAGAAAAAGGATGTATATATATTTCAAGTTTCTTTCTACTAATTGATATGGTTCAGAGTTTAGGGCTTATTGAAGAAGAATGAGTAGGTAATACCCAATATATACAGCTTAAAAGTTGCATGTGTGGAGGAATGAAATTGTTGAGAAGATTCAAGGAAGAGGTCAGGTAATGTTGGAACAAAATACTACTAAATGCATCGAAGCAATTAAGCAGAAATTTCTTAGTTCCTACTATACAATTGAACATATAAAAGTTATTTTTCATGTTCACATTAATTACATGAATTTTAGACACTTAAAAAGAGTTTACAAGTAGTATATCTCATGAATTTTGTACATGTAATACCATTTAAATTAAATTATCAACTAACGCTCCATTTGTTTCAATGGAAAACCTTGTGTAAAGATAGTTTTTCTTATTTTTCAGTGTTTGGTAGCATAAAAAAAGATGAGTCAAAGGAAAACTATCTTTGGTCAACATAAAATGTATGGCTTATTTTTGGAGATTGTTTTCCATTAAATTTTTTTGGAAAACAACTATATCTCACAGCAAGCTAAATAAGGGAAGTTATGAGGTTGTTTTTCAACTCATTTAAAGTTGCTACCAAACATTAAAAAATGAGATAGTTTTATAGAAAATGTTTTTTAGAAAATAACTCATTTTCTAGAAAACATCATTGCTGAAACAAACAGAGCGTAAATATAGGGAGCATTCATAACTGGCATGTAAATTTCCATTTAATGGATATCTTGAAATCATTGGCTTGAAGTAAGATGCGGGGAAAAAATGTGTGGCTCTGGCTTCTGTTCAGTATCCTATGACATTGGACATGCTGTGATCATGACACGTGTTTATTTTTAGACACATATCATGACTGCAATAAATCCAGTACACTGGAAACACTGGACAGAAGCCACGCCCCGAAAAAAACACTAATAAGACAGTACCCAATATGCCCACCAAGCTCCTTCAATTTCGAAAGTAAGATCAATTCCCCGTCTCTTGGAAAATATTTACGAACACTAGTCCCAAATGCTCGGAAAGTATCACGTCATGACTATAATTTTCTAGTGATATTATATCATATGGAAATTGTTTAGACAGCTTAGCTGGAACTCATTTTCCTTAGCTTAAACGGGAACCGCGTGGGCTTGGGAGAAGCCAAAGCATTAAATTAAGCAAAGTTGACAAAGAACACCGCAAAGGAAATACACCTAGAAATTAATTAATGCCAACAGTTCCTAATACATATGCCTAAAGAAGTAAAAGAGCTTGTTGTAGAGTAATATTTTAAGAACCCAATAGGAAAATTACACTAAAATTTACAGAGCCATTCGTTCTTTGGGAATAGTCTAATTTTGCCTTTTCGGAAATAGCGTTCTCATGCAAAAGTTTCCTTCCTCCCCCTTTGTCTGCTAGGACAATATTTTTGTCTCCTTGCCAAAGTTTTCTTTGGTACAAATTCTAGTGGAATTCACAACACAAACAAGGAAAAAGCTAGATTCGTTCATTAATTCCGTATTACCTGATTTTTTGGCCTCTAATAAATTAATAAAGGTAAATTTCATTAATATACTGTCGACTTTAAACTGATGTTAGTCAAGTCTAAAACATTTCAAAACTGACCAAATTAGTCCCTAAACTCAACTTGGTTTCTAAGACAGGTGAGAAAAGGAACTAACAAAAATAACATCATTTAGAGACTATGTTGTTTTTAGGGACCAAATTGCTCAATTTTGAAATATTTTAAATCTAGTTTGCACCTCTTTACTGAAAAAATATATATAATTACTATGTACCTATTGATTAAACTTTAAATTTACATGAAGATGATTTTATAATGTTCAATGTTCATTAACTTAAAGATAAAGGTCTATCTTGGTAAGTGGAAAATGAAATAT
This sequence comes from Castanea sativa, assembly GCF_040712315.1. NCBI lineage: Eukaryota > Viridiplantae > Streptophyta > Magnoliopsida > Fagales > Fagaceae > Castanea > Castanea sativa. The sequence continues at coordinate 12,019,551 of NC_134019.1, read as the reverse complement.
TTCTCTAAATGGTCAGCATTAGCTTGAAAGACTAGTCCTATTTTGGTGATATCTTCTTCTTTCCTTCTTTTTTTTTTTCTTTTCTCCAACTTTTTGAGTCGTGTAGGAACTGAACTGAATGCATCCATTTTCTAAAGGGAGTTGACAATTGAGAAGCCTCATGGAAATTATGTAAGAGAAACTGTTTTGACATCTCAATTTTCCTTTTCTTTCTTTTTCTTTTTTCTTTCCGCCGTTCTCTCACCTTTTGTGTCTTATGCTAGGATAGTTTCGGAGAAAAATGTCTATAGTGTATTCATTAAAGAATGAAAAATAAATATTACTGTACCCACTTAAAGGGTAAAGCATGGCAATAACCAAAAAAGAAAACACTGATCCACAAATATTTATATAAATTATTACCTTAGAAGTTTGAAGGGAATGGCTTATTAACGTATCACAATCTTTTCTTTTCTTTTCTTTTCTTTTCTTTTTTAATAAGTAAGAGGAAAGTCTAACTCTTATTAATTTTCCCATAAGAATAAGTAGATCATAAAGCTCTTAACATGTTTCTAAGAATCTTATAACTTAACATATTAGCACCTCTTGGTGTTTTCAAGAAGACATTCACGATTTAAATACCCTTTATTTAAGGATTTAGATCCTTTAAAGTTTTCAAGGAATTTTACCATTTAGAGTTATTTTAATCTATACTTTTTATTTGAAAATAAATTATTCAGATGGTGTCATATTATAATTCCACAAATTAAAACCTTAAAACCATCATGTTACATCAGTTATTTAAATAATAATAAATAAATAGACCAAACTTACATGTCACATTTTTTTAGTCTTTTAAATTGTTTTAAAAACTTCGAAATCCTTCTTTTTAAATCGCAAAACTTGAAGGGAAGATCTCATGGCACTAAGCTTGTGCCGGCGACGTCTTGGGGCCAGAAACATACCCAAAAAAAAAAAAAACAACAAACAAAACAAACAACAAACGTGAAGAAGACACAAATTTATGAAATTAATTAATTAATTTTTAAAAAAAGTTTTCGACATATTCATGAGGATTTATCTTATAGAATTTTATGGTAAATTAAAACTAGGGAGGCTCAAATTTATCACAATTAAAAAATTTAGAGATTTTTTTTTTTTTCAGAATTAATTGTAAATTATGAAGCATTTTGAACCAACGATATGGCAATCTGAACGTTTGAATCTCCATTCTCCATACTCCATAGACCACAAATCAATGACACCACAATCAAAGCTGAAGGGACTAAAATGTTTTTTAGATTTCTGTTCTCTTTCCCAAAAGAGAACACTAAAAATTTGGAAAGACATTCATTTATGATCAATGCAGTGCATAATTACACTACCATACCCGTAAATACTTGTTACCTCCAATTCACCATATAGTACCAAAATCCAAAATATAAGTTTTGGCAGAATGTTTTAAAAAACCCCCACATAACAAGTAACAATAGAAGCAACAAGACAATATAATCTGATCAACAGGAATCAGCAATCAAACCAATTAAAGTAACAAAGCATAATTCCCCTGATACACATTTTTTTCAACAATTCAACTAAAATAACATCGTTCATGTGGATCTTATTGTGCTTAATGCTAGCATGCAATTAAGAACAGTATTTCTCTGTTAACAATTTCCAGATATCAAAACCAAAGAACGATAAGCATTTCAATGGTCTCCCAACCAAGACTGGGGAACCTGCACATAGAATAAACAAAAAGTATTAGGTACACGCATTGTAACAAGCCAAACAAAACAAGAATGAAAGAACTGAGATAAGAATGATTTCTCTGACAGTAAAGTAAAAGGCATGAAAACCAAGTTAGTTGTTCATTTGATTACAATGACTAATGGAGACATATTTCTATTGTTGCATATCATAGACCTCTTTGGTTTTATCAAAATTTACATCTACAAATACAGATTTTCAACATATTCTTTTTACACTGAAATTTCACATGATATAGACATGTTTCAGAGAAAGATGTATCACAACCATAATAGTCAACATCCCTACGAGTCTTAACTTCTATCTTTTGATCAATGGGGAGGGAGAAGGGGATATTCGAACTAGTGTCTCCACACCACAAGAGGCATGGTCCCTAGCTGATTATGCTGCCCCTTGGGGTATGAAAATTTTTTAAGTTTAGTATGTTATAACAACGAAGAACTCTTCTAGCAGTAATACACATCCTCTGCCAGATAAATATAAGCATTTTCTCACCAAAAGGCTGCCTTAAAGTGATGACAAACAAATATAACACGACCTCTCACATGATGATGCTATCAACTGCACATCATAACATCTTTTCCACTATGACTCCTGGAATATTAAATCAAAACCAGACAGCTCATTGAGGACTTGAGAAAATTTCAAGCAACTTAGATAAATTATCTAGAGACTGCTCAGCAGTGGCAAAGCCAAGTTTAAACAAGAATATCTAGACTTAATTAAAGCTCTAGTGGAGCTTGAAAACAGTAATCTATTATATAAGCTAAGCCCATGAGCCAAACACTTGGCTCAGCTAGGCTTGATTGGGGCCCACACAATCCCACCCTCACTCCTAGCACTAAATTCCAATAACCCTTGCTTTGGTGTTCAGCCTTAAGCTTCAGATCATCCTCAATGCCAATTGACAGCAAGTCATATGTACTTGAACTGACAACCAGCATTTACCCACACCCCTAACAAAAGAACTGTACTGAGTTAAATATAAATCGTAGACAAAGAAAATACCAGAAGTGGAAACATATATAAGGGAATTCAACAAACATGCACACACACAAAGTCATTGAACCAAGTACTAAAGGCTTAATGGAATTGTAATCCACAATCAAAACAATTGCTTTGAGCTGTAAATAAGAAACGATATAGAATATCACTGAAGTGTTATTGAAACAATAAGAAACGATATAGAATTCACAACTCATACAAGGAAATGACTAAATTTGTATCTTGGACAAATATCTTCTTTCGAATGAACGGTGTTCCTTGGGTAGATATCCATTGTTAGTGTGTCGAGTGCCAAAGACATCAAACAAATGAGCATGGATTGGATGGATGAAGTTAAGGGTGATGATTTAGTTTTCCATGAAATTGAAGTTTATATAATGTCATGTCATTTTAAATCAATTATCAATAATATATTCTTTTTTAATGAAATAAGACTTTAAATGAAATAATGTCATGCATGCCTTCTTATTATTTGATAGATAGACAGGGAAGGGAGTTGGTATAGAGTTCGAATCATAAACATGGAACACTGTAAAAAATATCATTACCGTTGAACTATAACTTGAACTTATCATAAATTCATTAATGACTAAAACTTTTGCACATTAAAGTAAGATATGAAGAATTTTCCCAACACTGTAGTAAACTTTTTTATTTATTTATAAACTATTATACATAGTAAAGAGGAATGATTTGAACCTTGATCCTTTTCAAAAATGGAAATAAGTAATCAATATCAATGAATTACAGACTTTTATAATAACGTACATAAGTGTCATAAAATAAAACGATGAAGCGAGGCCACAAAAACTTTGAATTTGTAGGCAACAATGGGTCACAAAAAACTTTCCAAACTAGTCAAGTAACATTTATCCATGCAAAGTTGGAACACTAGTGACATAGATAGTAAATTTTCTTCCTCTCTCCGCCGACTTTGCAAGGACATTTTTGTATCCTAATACTACTATTCTGAATGCTAGTAAATGGTGGAATTTACATGTGAAACAAAGGAGAAAAGCTCCGTTTGCTCATTAATGGCAATGTCCCTTAGCAGGTGTGGGGATGTAGGTGCAGGGGTTAGGGCTAGAAATAGGAATTGTTCCTTGATTTTGTAGAAATTGTGCCTTGTTTGCGACAAGTGTTGACTTCACGTCACGCAAATGCAAAGGCCTAGGCCTAGGCCTAGCAGCCTCACTAGGTGTGGTGATAAAATTAAAAATCAAGAACACAAGTATCACCACCTTTGCAGTGTTGAAGAGAGCTTTCTTCGAGAAAAACATGTTTTTTTTAATCGAGAAAAAGGATGTATATATATTTCGAGTTTCTTTCTACTAAGTGATATGGTTCAGAGTTTAGGGTTTGTTGAAAAAGAACGAGTAGGTAATACATTATATATATAGCTTAAAAGTTGTATACATGGATGAATGAAATTGTTGAGAAGATTCAAGGAAGAGGTCAGGTAATGTTGGAACAAAATATTACTAAATGCATCTAAACAACTAAGCAGAATTTCTTAGTTCCTACTATACAATTGAACATATAATTATATAAAAGTTATTTGTCATGTTCACATTAATTACATGAATTTTAGACACTTAAAAAGAGTTTACAAGTAGTGTATCTCATGAATTTTGTACATGTAATACCATTTAAATTAAATTATCAACTAAATGTAGGAAGCATTCACAACTGGTATGTAAATTTCCATTTGATGGATCTCATGAACTTATTAGCTTGAAGTAAGATGCAGGGAAAAACACTGATGAGACAGTTCCCAATATGCCAAAACCACCAGACTCCCTCAATTTCAAAAGTAAAGGTCAATTTCCTGTCTCTTGGAAAATGTTTACGAACACAAGTCCCAAAAGCTCAGAAAGTATAACTCATGACTATAATTTTGTAGTGACATTATATCATATGGAAATTGTTTAGACAACTCAGCTGGAACTCATTTTCCTTAGCTTAAATGGGAACCATGTGGGCTTGGGAGAAGCCAAAGCATTAAATTAATTAAAGTTGACAAAGAACAATACACTTAGAAATTAATGCCGAAAGCTCCTAATACATATGCCTAAAGAAGTATAAAGAGATTGTTTTAAAGTAATATTTTAAGAACCCCACCGGAAAATTACACTAAAATTTCTTCAGCGCATTCGTTCTTTGGGATAGACTAATTTTGCCTTTTCGGAAATAGTGTTCTCATACAAAAGTTTCCTTCCTCCCACTTTGTCTGCTAGGACAATATTTTTGTCTTCTTGCCAAAGTTTTCTTTGGTACAAATTCTAGTGGAATTCACAACTCAAACAAGGAAAAAGCTAGATTTGTTTATTAATTCCGTATTACCTGGTTGTTTGGCATGTAATAAATTAATAAAAGTAAATTTCATTAACATACTTTTGGCTATGAGCTAATGTCAATCAGGTCTAAGACATTTCAAAACTAACCAATTTAGTCCTTAAACCCAACTTGGTTTATAAGACAGTTGAGAAAATGAACTAATAGACCTAACAGTGTTTAGTAACAAGTTGTTTTTAAAGACTAAATTGGTCAATTTTAAAATATCTTAAACTTGAATTGTATCTTTTTACCAAATATATATATATATATATATATATATATATATATATATATATATATATATATATATATAATAACTATGCACCTATGGATTAGCCTTTAAATTTACATGAAGATGATTTTATAATGTTCAATGTTCATTAAATTAAAAGTTAAATGTCTATTTTGGTAAGTGGAAAATGAAATATTTATCTAAATGGTCAGCTTTAGCTTGAAAGACTAGCCCTATTTTGGTGACATCTTCTTCTTTCCTTTTTTTTCCTCTAACTTTTTGAGACGTGCAGGAAATGAACTGAAGGCATCCATTTTCCTTCTTCTTTTTTTCTTTTTTTTTTTTCTTTTTTCTTTCCACCGTTCTCTCACCTTTTGTGTCTTATGCTAGGATAGTTTCGGAGAAAAATGTCTATAGTATATTTATTAAAGAATGAAAAATATATATTACTATACCCACTTAAAGGGTAAAGCATGGCAATAACCAAAAAAGAAAACACTGATCCACACACATTTATATAAATTATTACCTTAGAAGTTTAAAGGGAATGGCTTATTAACATATCACAATCTTTCTTTCTTTCTTTGTTAATAAGTAAGAGGAAGTCTATCCCTCATTAATTTTCCCAAGACCATAAAGCTCTTGACATGTTTCTAAGTATCTTGTAACTTAACATATTAGCACCTCTTAGTGTTTTCAAAGAAGACATTCACAATTCAAATATCCCTTATTTAAAGATTCAAATCCTCTAGAGTTTTTAGGAAACTTTACCATTTAGAGTTATCTTAATCTAGAACTTTCATTTTAAAATAAATTATTCAGATGATGCCATATAATTATTCCACTAATTAAAACCTTAAAACAATCATGCCACATCAGTTATTTAAATAAAAAAAACTCACATGTCACTTTTTTTGTCTTTTAAATTGTTTTAAAAACTTAGAAATCCTTTTTTTTAAATCGCAGATTTGAAGGGAAGATCTCATGGCACTAAGTTTGTGTCAATGACATCTCAAGGCCAGAAATAGACCCACAAAAAAAAAAAAAAAAAAAAGAACAACCTAGTCGAGATACAAACTTATGTCTAGAGGATCTAAATCCCTTGTCTAATTCTCGAATTATCAAATTAATTAATTAAATTTTTTTCTTAAGTTATCAACATATTTATAAGGTGAAATTACACTATTGGTCCCTGAAATTTACCCTATGAGCGCAATTGGTCTATTAAGTTTCAAGTGAGCACTTTTAGTCCCTCAAATTTAAACAAATAAGCATTATTAGTCCTTTTATTAACTGCAATTACTGTTACTACCTATGTGGCTAATAGAGCAATGATGTGGCATCTTTTTTTATTAGAAATTTACAAAATTCAAATGACACATCCTAAATCCATAATCAGACACCTGAATAAGTCACAAACGGGTTATCCAAATCAAATCTCTCAAATCACCTATGAGATCTACAATCAAAGAATGTCACCGTTCACTATCACTCTTCAATGCTTTACAACCACTCTGTTAGTGGTTGTAATGCATTTTTTTAATCTTTGTATTGCTTTTCATGCGATTTGCATATCCTTGTTTTTTTTCTTCTTTCCTTGCCTGGCCATTTTTGTCTTCAAGACTATAAGTGTGTACTTCTATTCAATTCTTTACTACAATTCTATCTTTTATCTCAACAAAAAAAAAAAGGTGAATCACAACCCAGAATAACGCACCACCAAAACAATAAAATGCTAAAACACAATTATGAAAAAAAGAATGCCTATACAATATGATATACACATAGTTTCTGAGAATTAGCCAAACGATGGTTCAACCATTCAAGCATAAACACAAATAGATCTACAATTTCAAAAAAATAAAAAATATCTAATTCGAAGGATTGTGACTACGAAGAGAGGAGAAGGAGCAATATTTGAGGGATTGTATGGAGAGAAGAGGAGAAGCGGTAAGGCACTGGTGGTTGTGCAAGCACAATGAAGTAGTAGCGGTTGTGGCAAATAACACTTGAAGAGCTAGAGCCAAAATGGGTTTTTCACCACTTTACGTCGTTGTTGCTATTGTGTGGGGGAGGATGACGTCGTCGCCAAGCAATGGAAGCGGCATCACAGCACATAGAGGAGGACGAAAGGGTCATGAAAGATTTGATTTGAGTAATCTATTAAGAACCAGATCGGGTGTGGGGAATTTGGGTTCTCTAAGGTGTCATTTGAGTTTTGTATTTTTTTTTTTTAATATAAAAGAAAAATGCCATGTTACTCTAAAGGATGTCATATCACTACTTCGTTAATCACATAAGTATTGACACATGAGTTAGCAGAAGGATTAATAATACTCATTTTTTAAATTTGAATGACTAAAAATGCTCACATAAAATTCACATAAATATTGACACTAATTGAAGTTAACAAAAAGATTAATAATACTCATTTTTAAAATTTGAATGACTAAAATTGATCCCTTAAAATTTAAGAGATCAATTGTGCTCACAAAACAAACTTTAATGACCAATAGTGTAATTTCACTTACATAGAGAATTTATCTTATAGAATTTTATGGTAAATTAAAACTAGGGAGGATCAAATTTATCACCATTAGAAAATTTAGAGATTTTTTTTTTAAGAATTAATTGTAAATTATGAAGCATATTGAATCAACGATACGGCAATCTGAACGTTTGAATCTCCATTACGTTTGAATCTCCATTCTCCGTACTCCATAGACCATAAATTAATAACACCACAATCAAAGCCGAATGGACTAAAATGTATTTTAGATTTCTGTTCTCTTTCCCAAGAGAGCACCAAAAATTTGGAAAGACATTAATTTATGATCAATGCGGTGCATTCGCCGAAAAAAGAAATGCCCTGCCCACAGAGCAGCTCGTTTGAGTTTGAGAATGGAGTAAAATCTTATTTATACCTTACACTAAATATTTTGGGAGGGGTCTTTAAAATGAACATATATGATATATCCCGTGTATTCAGATTGTACTTCGTGTATTTTTTTCAATGAAATTCCTTTCCTAAAAAAAAAACGAATATAATAGAGCCAATATCACTCCCATTCTTTGCCATAACAGAGCAGACACCAGAATAAGGCCAAAAGATGAGAGAGCTACACATTAGTCATACTCAATTTTAAGCACTCAACATAACTCAGAAACATCACTACCTATTTTTTGCTTTTCATTGATACTTTCTAACAATTTTACTACTTGTTTAGTGTGTTGTTGACAGAACTACCATACCCGTAAACACTTCTTTACCTCCAAATCACCAGTTAGTACCAAAATCCAAAATATAAGTTTTGGCAGAATGTTTTAAAAGCCCCACATAACAAGTAACAATAGAAGCAACAAGACAATATCATCTAATCAACAGGAATCAGCAATCAAACCAAATAAAGTAACAAAGCATAATTCCCCTGATACACATTTTTTTCAACAATCCAACTAAAATAACATCGTTCATGTGGATCTTATTGTGCTTAATGCTGGCATGCAATTAAGAACAGTATTTCTCTGTTAACAATTTCCAGATATCAAAACCAAAGAACGATAAGCATTTCAATGGTCTCCCAACCAAGACTGGGGAACCTGCACATAGAAGAAACAAAAAGTATTAGGTACACGCATTGTAACAAGCCAAACAAAACAAGAGTGAAAGAACTGAGATAAGAATGATTTCTGTGACAGTAAAGTAAAAGGCATGAAAACCAAGTTAGTTGTTCATTTGATTACAATGACTAATGGAGACATATTTCTATTATTGCATATCATAGACCTCTTTGGTTTTATCAAAATTTATTTGTTAAACATGCGTCTACAAATACAGATTTTCAACATATTCTTTTTACAGTGAAATTTCACATGATATAGACACGTTTCAGATAAAGATGTGTCACAACCATAATAGTCAAAATCCGTACGAGTCTTAACTTCTCTCTTTTGATCAATGGAGCACTAACAAGATATTTAAAAATTCAATCAAGGCACAAAGTTAATCTTAGAGTTGCATAAGAAACTGAGGTGCTAAATGTCTTGGACTTTCTTTATGACAAGCTTCTAATTTAGTAAATGACCAAGCTAAAATCACGTCTTCAAAATCAAATAAGGCTCAAGAACAAGATTTGGCCAAAAGGGGAGGGAGAAGGGGATATTCGAACTAGTGACTCCACACCACAAGAGGCGTGGTCCCTAGCTGATTATGCTGCCCCTTGGGGTATGAAATTTTTTTTAAGTTTAGTATCTTATAACAACGAAGAACTCTTCTAGCAGTTATACACATCCTCTGCCAAATAAATATAAGCATTTTCTCATCAAAAGGCTGCCTTAAAGTGATGACAAACAAATATAACACGACCTCTCACATGATGATGCTATCAACTGCACATCATAACATCTTTTCCACTATGACTCCTGGAATATTAAATCAAAACCAGACAGCTCATTGAGGACTTGAGAAAATTTCAAGCAACTTAGATAAATTATCTAGAGACTGCTCAGCAGTGGCAAAGCCAAGTTTAAACAAGAATATCTAGACTTAATTAAAGCTCAAGTGGAGCTTGAAAACACTAATCTATTATATAAGCTAAGCCCATGAGCCGAACACTTGGCTCAGCTAGGCTTGATTGGGGCCCACACAATCCCACCCTCACCCCTAGCACTAAATTCCAAAACCCTTGCTTTGGTGTTCATCCTCAATGCCAATTGACAGCAAGTCATATGTACTTGAACTGACAACCAGCATTTACCCACACCCCTAACAAAAGGACTGAACTGAGTTAAATATATGGTTTGTGTTAACGGGCATTTTACGGCGAAAGTTAACAACACAATTTTGGGTAATTTTTTAGTAACTTTTTCTACTTTTTGGTAATTTTTCAGTTTTTGTCAATCTTTTTTTATCTCTTTTAGTATTTTTCTTTTACAACTTTTTTTTTCCCTTTTTGAGTGAAACACAAAAAAGGAAACGTTAACATTTCCCATATATCGTAGACAAAGAAAATACCAGAAGTGAAAACATAAGGGAATTCAACGAACACGCGCGCACACACAGAAAGTCATTGAACCAAGTACTAAAGGCTTAATGGAATTGTAATCCACAATCAAAACAATTGCTTTGAGCTGTAAATAAGAAACGATATAGAATATCACTAAAGTGTTATTGATCTTTGGTGATGGGGCGATGAAGCGGAACATTGAACATTTCTCATATGCAAACATTCCTGAATTCTGCTGATTTATTTGTATTCATTTCTTGTATGCAAATATTAAGAAGGAAATGTATATGATATTGTAAACATTTGCTGAATAATGTATATTATTGGACACTTCTCATGCAAATGTGTACCATTTACATAAACATTAAATGTAGACCAATAATTGTCCTATCAAAAAGTGAGCGTCTAGTAAACCATTTACTGGTTCTTTTAACTTATTTTTAGATTTTATAACGGGTTTGGTAAAAAACTTTTTATGAAAAATTGAAAAAATTGACAAAGTAATGAGTTACTTTTTCATTTTTTCATAAAAAATTTTCTAAAATGATTTACTAACATATGTCATTTGGCTTACATTAATAAAACCCTTTTATATTTATGCTAATATTGGAAAGTGATCGTCCTGGTGATTGGACAAGTAGGATCTTATGTCAAATGACTAAATTTGTATGTTGGACAAATATCTTCTTCTGAATGAACGGTGTTCCTAGGGCAGATATCCATTGTTAGTGTGTCGAGTGCCAAAGATGTCAAACAAATGAGCATGGATTGGATGGATGAAGTTAAGGGTGATGATTTAGTTTTCCATGAAATTGAAGTGTATATAATGTCATGTCATTTTAGATCAATTATCAATAATATGTTCTTTTTTAATGAAATAACACTTTAAATGAAATAATTTCATGCATGCCTTCTTATTATTTGATAGATAGACGGGGAAGGGAGTAGGTATAGAGTTCGAATCATAAACATGGGATACTATAAAAAATATTGTTACCTCTAAACTATAACTTGAACTTATCATAAATTCATTAATGACTAAAACTAATACATTTTAAAGTAAATGGAGAAGAGTTATTAAAGTAAAATAAGAAGAATTTTCCCAACACAGTAGTAAACTTTTTTTTTTTTTTTTATAAACAATTATACATATTAAAGAGGGAGGATTTGAACCTTGATCCTCTTCAGGAATGAAAATAATTAATCAATATCACTGAATTACAAGACTTTTTATAATAACGTACATAAGTGTCATAAATTAAAACGATGAAGAGAGGCCACAAAAACTTTAAATTTGTAGGCAACAATGGGTCACAAAAAACTTTCCAAACTAGTCAAGTAGCGTTTATCCCATGCAAAGGTGGAACACTAGTGACATAGATAGTAAATTTTCTACCTCTCTCCACCGACTTTGCAAGGACATTTTTGTATCCTAATAATACTATTCTGAATGCTAGTAAATGGTGGAATTTAAATGTGAGACAAAGGAGAAAAGCTCTATTTGCTCATTAATGGCAATGTCCCTTAGCAGGTGTGGGGATGTAAGTGCAGGGGTTAGGGCTAGAAATAGGAAGTGTTTCTTGATTTTGTGGAAATCGTGCCTTGTTTGCGACAAGTGTTGACTTCATGTCATGCAAATGCAAAGGCCTAGGCCTAGCAGCCTCAATAGGTGTGGTGATAAAATTAAAAATCAAGAACACTAGTATCACCACCTTTGCAGTGTTGAAGAGAGCTTTCTTCGAGAAAAACATGTTTTTTTAATCGAGAAAAAGGATGTATATATATTTCAAGTTTCTTTCTATTAATTGATATGGTTCAGAGTTTAGGGCTTATTGAAGAAGAATGAGTAGGTAATACATTATATATACAACTTAAAAGTTGCATGTGTGGAAGAATGAAATTGTTGAGAAGATTCAAGGAAGAGGTCAGGCAATGTTGGAACAAAATACTACTAAATGCATCTAAGCAATTCAGCAGAAATTTCTTAGTTCCTACTATACAATTGAACGTATAAAAGTTATTTGTCATGTTCACATTAATTACATGAATTTTAGACACTTAAAAAGAGTTTTCAAGTAGTGTCTCTCATGAATTTTGTACATGTAATACCATTTAAATTAAATTATCAACTAAATGTAGGAAGCATTCATAACTGGTATGTAAATTTCCATTTGATGGATCTCTTGAAATCATTGGCTTGAAGTAAGATGGAGGGAAAAAAATGCGTGGCTTCTGTCCAGTATCCTGTGACATTGAACCCGCTGTGATCATGACACGTGTTTATTTTTTAATACATATCATGATCGCAATGAATCCAATACACTGGAAGTACTAGACAGAAGCCACGCCCAGAAAAAAAAAAAAAAAAAACACTGATAAGACAGTTCCCAATATGCCAAAACCACCAAGCTCCTTCAATTTCGAAAGTAAGATCAATTTCCCGTCTCTTGGAAAATGTTTACGAACACCAGTCCCAAAAGCTCGGAAAGTGTCACGTCATGACTATAATTTTCTAGTGATATTATATCATATGGAAATTGTTTAGACAGCTCAATTGGAGCCTGGAATCCATTTTCCTTAGCTAAAACGGGAACCAAGTGGGCTTGGGAGAAGCCTAAGCATTAAATTAAGCAAAGTTGACAAAGAACACCGCAAAGGAAATACACATAGAAATTAATTAATTCCAAAAATACCTAATACATATGCCTAAAGAAGTATAAGAGCTTGTTTTAGAGTAATATTTTAAGAACCCAACAGGAAAACTAAACTAAAATTTACAGAGCCATTCGTTCTTTGGGAATAGACTAATTTTGCCTTTTCGGAAATAGCGTTCTCATGCAAAAGTTTCCTTCCTCCCCCTTTTTCTGCTTGGACAATATTTTTGTCTCCTAGCCAAAGTCTTCTTTGGTACAAATTCTAGTGGAATTCACAACACAAACAAGGAAAAAGCTAGATTCGTTCATTAATTCTGTATTACCTGGTTTTTTGGCCTCTAATAAATTAATAAAGGTGAATTTCATTAATATACTTTCGAGTTTAAGCTAGTGTTAATCAAGTCTAAAACATTTCAAAATTGACCAAATTGGTCCCTAAACTCAACTTGGTTTCTAAGATAGGTGAGAAAAGGAACTAACATCATTTAGAGATTAAGTTGTTTTTAGGGACCTAATTGCTCAATTTTGAAATATTTTAAATCTAGTTTGCACCTCTTTACTGAAAAAATATATATATAATTACTATGCACCTATTGATTAACCTTTAAATTTACACGAAGATGATTTAATAATGTTCATTAAATTAAAGATAAATGTCTATTTTGATAAGTCGAAAATGAAATATTTCTCTAAATGGTCAACTTTAGCTTGAAAGACTAGTCCTATTTTGGTGATATCTTCTTCTTTCCTTCTTTTTTTTTTTTTTTTCTTTTCTCCAACTTTTTGAGTCATGCTGGAACTGAACTGAATGCATCCATTTTCTAAAGGGAGTTGACAATTGAGAAGCCTCATGGAAATTACGTAAGAGAAACTTGTTTTGACATCTCAATTTTCCTTTCTTTTCTTTTTTTTCTTTCCGCCGCTCTCTCACCGTTTGTGTCTTATGCTAGGATAGTTTCGGAGAAAAATGTCTACAGTATATTCATTAAAGAATGAAAAATAAATATTACTATACCGGTATACCCACTTAAAGGGTAAAGCATGGCAATAACCAAAAAAGAAAACACTGATCCACAAATATTTATATAAATTATTACCTTAGAAGTTTGAAGGGAATGTCTTATTAGCGTATCACAATCTTTTCTTTTCTTTCCTTTTTTTAATAAGTAAGAGGAAATTCTAACCCTTATTAATTTTCCCCTAAGAATAAGTAGATCATAAAGCTCATAACATGTTTCTAAGAATCTTGTAACTTAACATATTAGTACCTCTTCGTGTTTCTAAAGAAAGCATTCACAATTTAAATACCCCTTATTTAAGGATTTAGATTCTTTAAAGTTTTCAAGGAACTTTACTATTTAGAGTTATTTTAATCTACACCTTTTATTTTAAAATAAATTATTCAGATGATGTAATGTTATAATTCCACTAATTAAAACCTTAAAACCATCATGTCACATCAATTATTTAAATAATAATAAATAAATAGAGCAAACTTACATGTCACAATTTTTTTAGTTTTTTAAATTGTTTTAAAAACTTCAAAATCATTTTATTTAAATTGCAAACTTGAAGAAAAGATCTCATGGCACTAATTATGTTTAGATACCGCTTATTTCGTTAAAAACTGAAAACTTATTGCTGAAAACAATAAAAAATTAATTTCAAGGCTACTATTCACTGATGAAAACACTGTAGTTTTGCCTAAATGCACTGTTCATATCTCATGAACAGTGCAGTGCTGGTCCAAATAAAAAAAAAAAGGCAAAAACGCAGGCGAAGAGACGTTTGAATCTCCATTCTCCATACTCCATAGACCACAAATCAATGACACCACAATCAAAGCTGAAGGGACTAAAATGTAGTTTAGATTTCTGTTCTCTTTCCCCAGAGAGAACACCAAAAATTTGGAAAGAAATTCATTTATGATCAATGCAGTGCATAATAACACTACCATACCCGTAAATACTTCTTACCTCCAAATCACCAATTAGTACAAAAATCCAAAATATAAGTTTTGGCAGAATGTTTTAAAAACCCCACATAACAAGTAACAATAGAAGCAACAAGACAATATCATCTAATCAACAGGAATCAGCAATCAAACCAAATAAAGTAACAAAGCATAATTCCCCTGATACACATTTTTTTCAACAATCCAACTAAAATAACATCGTTCATGTGGATCTTATTGTGCTTAATGCTGGCATGCAATTAAGAACAGTATTTCTCTGTTAACAATTTCCAGATATCAAAACCAAAGAACGATAAGCATTTCAATGGTCTCCCAACCAAGACTGGGGAACCTGCACATAGAAGAAACAAAAAGTATTAGGTACACGCATTGTAACAAGCCAAACAAAACAAGAGTGAAAGAACTGAGATAAGAATGATTTCTGTGACAGTAAAGTAAAAGGCATGAAAACCAAGTTAGTTGTTCATTTGATTACAATGACTAATGGAGACATATTTCTATTGTTGCATATCATAGACCTCTTTGGTTTTATCAAAATTTATTTGTTGAACATGCATCTACAAATACAGATTTTCAACATATTCTTTTTACACTGAAATTTCACATGACATAGACGTGTTTCAGATAAAGATGTATCACAACCATAATAGTCAACATCCCTACGAGTCTTAACTTCTCTCTTTTGATCAATGGAGCACTGACAAGATATTTAAAAATTCAATCAATGCACAAAGTTAATCTTAGAGCTGCATAAAAAACTGAGGTGCTAAATGTCTAGGAGTTTCTTTATGACAAGCTTCTAATTTAGTAAATGGCCAAGCTAAAATCACAACTTCAAAATCAAATAAGGCTCAAGAACAAGATTTGGCCAAAAGGGGAGGGAGAAGGGGATATTCGAACTAATGACTCCACACCACAAGAGGCGTGGTCCCTAGCTGATTATGCTGCCCCTTGGGGTATGAAAAATTTTTAAGTTTAGTATGTTATAACAACAAAGAACTCTTCTAGCAGTAATACACATCCTCTGCCAATTAAATATAAGCATTTTCTCACCAAAAGGCTGCCTTAAAGTGATGACAAACAAATATAACACGACTGCTCACATGATGATGCTATCAACTGCACATCATAACATCTTTTCCACTATGACTCCTGGAATATTAAATCAAAACCAGACAGCTCATTGAGGACTTGAGGAAATTTCAAGCAACTTAGATAAATTATCTAGAGACTGCTCAGCAGTGGCAAAGCCAAGTTTAAACAAGAATATCTAGACTTAATTAAAGCTTAAGTGGAGCTTGAAAACAGTAATCTATTATATAAGCTAAGCCCATGAGCCGAACACTTGGCTCAGCTAGGATTGATTGGGGCCCACAAAATCCCACCCTCACCCCTAGCACTAAATTCCAAAAACCCTTGCTTTGGTGTTCATCCTCAATGCCAATTGACAGCAAGTCATATGTACTTGAACTGACAACCAGCATTTACCCACACCCCTAACAAAAGGACTGAACTGAGTTAAATATATAGTTTGTGTTAACGGGCACCTTACGGCGAAAGTTAACAACACAATTTTGGGTAATTTTTTAGTAACTTTTCTGTTTTTTGGTAGTTTTTCAGTTTTTGTCAAACTTTTTTATCTCTTTTAGTAATTTTTTTTTACAACTTTTTTTTTCCCTTTTTAAGTGAAACACAAAAAAGGAAACGTTAACAAACACCACATGGTGCCCATATATCGTAGACAAAGAAAATACCAGAAGTGGAAACATAAGGGAATTCAACATACACACGTGCACACACACAAAGTCATTGAACTAAGTACTAAAGGCTTAATGGAATTGTAATCCACAATCAAAACAATTGCTTTGAGCTGTAAATAAGAAACGATATAGAATATCACTAAAGTGTTATTGATCTTTGGTGATGGGGCGATGAAGCGGAACATTGAACATTTCTTATATGCAAACATTCCTGAATTCTGCTGATTTATTTGTATTCATTTCTTGTATGCAAATATTAAGAAGGAAATGTATATGATATTGTAAACATTTGCTGAATAATGTATATTATTGGACACTTCTCATGCAAATGTGTACCATTTACATAAACATTAAATGTTGACCAATAATTGTCCTATCAAAAAAGTGAGCGTCTAGTAAACCATTTACTGGTTCTTTTAACTTATTTTTAGATTTTATAACGGGTTTGGTAAAAAACTTTTTATGAAAAATTGAAAAAATTGACAAATTAATTAGTTACTTTTTCATTTTTTTCATAAAAAATTTTCTAAAATGATTTACTAACATATGTCATTTGGCTTACATTAATAAAACCCTTTTATATTTATGCTAATATTGGAAAGTGATCGTCCTGGTGATTGGACAAGTAGGATCTTACAGCAAATGACTAAATTTGTATGTTGGACAAATATCTTCTTCCGAATGAACGGTGTTCCTAGGGCATATATCCATTGTTAGTGTGTCGAGTGCCAAAGATGTCAAACAAATGAGCATGGATTGGATGGATGAAGTTAAGGGTGATGATTTAGTTTTCCATGAAATTGAAGTGTATATAATGTCATGTCATTTTAAATCAACTACCTATAATATATTCTTGTTAATGAAATAAGACTTTAAATGAAATAATTTCATGCATGCCTTCTTATTATTTGATAGATAGACAGGGAAGGGAATAGGAATAGAGTTCGAATCATAAACATGGGATACTATAAAAAATATCGTTACCGCTAAACTATAACTTGAACTTATTATAAATTCATTAATGACTAAAACTTTTACATTTTAAAGTAAATGGAGAAGAGTTATTAAAGTAAGATAAGAAGAATTTTCCCAACACAGTAGTAAACTTTTTTTTTTATATAAACAATTATAATAGTAAAGAGGGAGGATTTGAACCTTGATCCTCTTTAAGAATGAAAATAATTAATCAATATCAATGAATTACAAGGCTTTTTATAATAACGCACATAAGTGTCATAAATTAAAACGATGAAGAGAGGCCACAAAAACTTTGAATTTGTAGGCGACAATGGGTCACAAAAAACTTTCCAAACTAGTCAAGTAGCGTTTATCCCATGCAAAGGTGGAACACTAGTGACATAGATAGTAAATTTTCTTCCTCTCTCCGCCGACTTTGCAAGGACATTTTTGTATCCTAATAATACTATTCTGAATGCTAGTAAATGGTGGAATTTAAATGTGAGACAAAGGAGAAAAGCTCCGTTTGCTCATTAATGGCAATGTCCCTTAGCAGGTGTGGGGATGTAAGTGCAGGGGTTAGGGCTAGAAATAGGAAGTGTTTCATGATTTTGTGGAAATCGTGCCTTGTTTGCGACAAGTGTTGACTTCATGTCATGCAAATGCAAAGGCCTAGGCCTAGCAGCCTCAATAGGTGTGGTGATAAAATTAAAAATCAAGAACACTAGTATCACCACCTTTGCAGTGTTGAAGAGAGCTTTCTTCGAGAAAAACATGTTTTTTTTAATCAAGAAAAAGGATGTATATATATTTCAAGTTTCTTTCTGCTAATTGATATGATTCAGAGTTTAGGGCTTATTAAAGAAGAATGAGCAGGTAATACATTATATATACAGCTTAAAAGTTGCATGTGTGGAAGAATGAAATTGTTGAGAAGATTCAAGGAAGAGGTCAGGTAATGTTGGAACAAAATACTACTAAATGCATCTAAGCAATTCAGCAGAAACTTCTTAGTTCCTACTATACAATTGAACATATAAAAGTTATTTGTCATGTTCACATTAATTACATGAATTTTAGACACTTAAAAAGAGTTTACAAGTAGTGTATCTCATGAATTTTGTACATGTAATACCATTTAAATTAAATTATCAACTAAATGTAGGAAGCATTCATAACTGGTAAGTAAATTTCTATTTGATGGATCTCTTGAAATCATTGGCTTGAAGTAAGATGGAGGGAAAAAAATGCGTGGCTTCTATCCAGTATCCTGTGACATTGAACCCACTGTGATCATGACACGTGTTTATTTTTGGATACATATCATGATCACAATGAATCCAATACACTAGAAGTATTGGACAGAAGCCACGCCCAGGAAAAAAACACTGATAAGACAATTCCCAATATGCCAAAACCACCAAGCTCCTTCAATTTCGAAAGTAAGATCAATTTCCTGTCTCTTGGAAATGTTTGCGAACACTAGTCCCAAAAGCTCGGAAAGTGTCACGTCATGACTATAATTTTCTAGTGATATTATATCATATGAAATTGTTTAGACAGCTCAACTGGAGCCTGGAATCCATTTTCCTTAGCTTAAACGGGAACCGCGTGGGCTTGGGAGAAGCCAAAGCATTAAATTAAGCAAAGTTGACAAAGAACACCGCAAAGGAAATACACCTAGAAATTAATTAATTCCAAAAGTTCCTGAAACATATGCCTAAAGAAGTATAAGAGCTTGTTTTAGAGTAATATTTAAAGAACCCAACAGGAAAACTACACTAAAATTTACAAAGCCATTAGTTCTTTGGGAATAGACTAATTTTGCCTTTTCGGTAATAGCGTTCTCATGCAAAAGTTTCCTTCCTCCCCCTTTGTCTGCTAGGACAATATTTTTGTCTCCTTGCCAAAGTTTTCTTTGGTACAAATTCTAGTGGAATTCACAACACAAACAAGGAAAAAGCTAGATTCGTTTATTAATTCCGTATTACCTGGTTTTTTGGCCTCTAATAAATTAATAAAGGTAAATTTCATTAATATACTATCGACTTTAAGCCGATGTTAATCAAGTTTAAAACATTTCAAAACTGACCAAGTTGGTCCCTAAACTCAACTTGGTTTCTAAGACAGGTGAGAAAGGATCTAACAAAACTAACATCATTTAGAGACTATGTTGTTTTTTGGGACCACATTGCTCAATTTTGAAATATTTTAAATCTAGTTTGCACCTCTTTACTGAAAAAAAATATATAATTACTATGTACCTATTGATTAACCTTTGAATTTACATGAAGATGATTTTATAATGTTCAATTTTCATTAAATTAAAGATAAATGTCTATCTTGGTAAGTGGAAAATGAAATATCTCTCTAAATGGTCAGCATTAGCTTGAAAGACTAGTCCTATTTTGGTGATATCTTCTGCTTTCCTTCCTTTTTTTTTTTTTCTCCCCAACTTTTTGAGTCGTGCAGGAACTGAACTGAATGCATCCATTTTCTAAAGGGTGTTGACAATTGAGAAGCCTCATGGAAATTATGTAAGAGAAACTTGTTTTGACATCTCAATTTTCCTTTCTTTTCTTTTTTTTTTTTTTACTTTCCGCCGTTCTCTCACCGTTTGTCTTGTGCTAGGATAGTTTCGGAGAAAAATGTCTATAGTGTATTCATTAAAGAATGAAAAATAAATATTACTATACCGGTATACCCACTTAGAGGGTAAAGCATGGCAATAACCAAAAAAGAAAACACTGATCCACAAACATTTATATAAATTATTACTTTAGAAGTTTGAAGGGAATGGCTTATTAGCGTATCAAAATCTTTTCTTTTTTTTTTCTTTTCTTTTCTTTTTTTTAATAAGTAAGAGGAAATTCAAACCCTTATTAATTTTCTCATAAGAATAAGTAGATTATAAAGCTCTTAACATGTTTCTAAGAAGTAAGTTAACATATTAGTACCTCTTCGTGTTTCTAAAGAATACATTGACGATTTAAATACCCCTTATTTAAAGATTTAGATTTTTTGAAGTTTTCAGAGAACTTTTCTATTTAGAGTTATTTTAATCTACACCTTTTATCTTAAAATAAATTGTTCAGATGATGTCATATTATAATTCCACTAATTAAAACCTTAAAACCATCATGTCACATCAATTATTTAAATAATAATAAATAATAGAGCAAACTTACATGTCACAATTCTTTTAGGCTTTTAAATTGTTTTAAAAACTTCAAAATCCTTTTATTTAAATTGCAAATTTGAAGGGAAGATCTCATGGCACTAATTGTGTGTTTGGATACTGCTTATTTTGTTAAAAACTGAAAACTTATTGCTGGAAACAATAAAAAAATAATTTCAAGGCTACTATTCACTGCTGAAAACCTGGGATGCACGGACGTGGCACCGGAGGTGCCGCACTCGCGTCCGACGCGGCGGGACTCGCCGACGCGCGAGGGACGCCGCTGCTCGCGCGTCGGTGCGGCGTCCAACCGCGTCGGCCACGTGGCATCTTATTTTTCCCACCAACTCGCGCAGACGCGGCGCCGATTCGAGCAGATTTGGGCCGATTCGGCCAGAATCGGGCTATTTCAGCCATATCGGTCCGTATCGGCCGGCGACCGAAACGGCCGAAACAGTCCTCGAATCATGCTGCAACAGCCGAAATCAGGTCTAAATGAAACCCAAAAACCCTAAATCTATCCTTCCTTAATTTTATTTTGAATATTTGTTGCTTCTTTTGTGTTTTCTTTTTGGTTTTGTGTTGTGTTTTGTGTTTCTTGCTTTTTTCTTTCTTTGTTTTGTGAATCAAGGCATAGTAAATTAGTAATATGTTTTTTAAGAATATTTTAATAGTAAAAATATATAGAAAATATAAATAAAAATATTTTTAATAATTTTTTAATTGCCAAGTCCCGCCGCACCCGCACCCACTTTTTTCAAAAATTGCCGAGTCCCGCACCCGTACCCGTACCTGCACCCGTGCTTCATAGCTGAAAACACTGTAATTTTGCCTAAATGCACTGTTCATATCCCATAAACAGTACAATGCTGGTCCAAAAAAAAAAAAAAAAAAGGCAAAAACGCAGGTGAAGAAACGTGATCCAAACAGACACTAAGCTTGTGCCGGCAACGTCTCGGGCCAGAAACAAACAAAAAAACGTGAAGAAGACACAAATTTATGAAATTAATTATTTTTTTTTTTTTTTTAAGTTCTCGACATATTCATGAGGATTTATCTTATAGAATTTTATGGTAAATTAAAACCAGGGAGGATCAAATTTATCACAACTAGAAAATTTAGAGGTTTTTTTTTTTTTTGAGAAGTAATTGTAAATATGAAGCATATTGAACCAACGGTATGGCAATCTGAACGTTTGAATCTCCATTCTCCATACTCCATAGACCACAAATCAATGACACCACAATCAAAGCTGAAGGGACTAAAATGTTTTTTAGATTTCTGTTCTCTTTCCCCAGAGAGAACACCAAAAATTTGGAAAGAAATTCATTTATGATCAATGCAGTGCATAATAACACTACCATACCCGTAAATACTTCTTACCTCCAAATCACCAATTAGTACAAAAATCCAAAATATAAGATTTGGCAGAATGTTTTAAAAACCCCACATAACAAGTAACAATAGAAGCAACAAGACAATATCATCTAATCAACAGGAATCAGCAATCAAACCAAATAAAGTAACAAAGCATAATTCCCCTGATACACATTTTTTTTCAGCAATCCAACTAAAATAACATCGTTCATGTGGATCTTATTGTGCTTAATGCTGGCATGCAATTAAGAACAGTATTTCTCTGTTAACAATTTCCAGATATCAAAACCAAAGAACGATAAGCATTTCAACGGTCTCCCAACCAAGACTGGGGAACCTGCACATAGAAGAAACAAAAAGTATTAGGTACACGCATTGTAACAAGCCAAACAAAACAAGAGTGAAAGAACTGAGACAAGAATGATTTCTGTGACAGTAAAGTAAAAGGCATGAAAACCAAGTTAGTTATTCATTTGATTACAAAGACTAATGGAGACATTTCTATTGTTGCATATCATAGACCTCTTTGGTTTTATCAAAATTTATTTGTTGAACATGCATCTACAAATACAGATTTTCAACATATTCTTTTTACACTGAAATTTCACATGACATGGACGTGTTTCAGATAAAGATGTATCACAACCATAATAGTCAACATCCCTACGAGTCTTAACTTCTCTCTTTTGATCAATGGAGCACTAACAAGATATTTAAAAATTCAATCAATGCACAAAGTTAATCTTAGAGCTGCATAAAAAACTGAGGTGCTAAATGTCTAGGACTTTCTTTATGACAAGCTTCTAATTTAGTAAATGACCAAGCTAAAATCATGACTTCAAAATCAAATAAGGCTCAAGAACAAGATTTGGCCAAAGGGGGAGGGAGAAGGGGATATTCGAACTAATGACTCCACACCACAAGAGGTGTGGTCCCTAGCTGATTATGCTGCCCCTTGGGGTATGAAAAATTTTTAAGTTTAGTATGTTATAACAACAAAGAACTCTTCTAGCAGTAATACACATCCTCTGCCAATTAAATATAAGCATTTTCTCACCAAAAGGCTGCCTTCAAGTGATGAAAAACAAATATAACATGACCTCTCACATGATGATGCTATCAACTGCACAGCATAACATCTTTTCTACTATGACTTCAGAATATTAAATCAAAACCAGACAGCTCATTGAGGACTTGAGAAACTTTCAAGCAACTTAGTTAAATTATCTAGAGACTGCTCAGCAGTGGCAAAGCCAAGTTTAAACAAGAATATCTAGACTTAATTAAAGCTCAAGTGGAGCTTGAAAACACTAATCTGTTATATAAGCTAAGCCCATGAGCCAAACACTTGGCTCAGCTAGGCTGGAATGGGGCCCACACAATCCCACCCTCACCCCTAGCACTAAATTCCAAAAACACTTGCTTTGGTGTTCAACCTTAAGCTTCAGATCATCCTCAATGCCAATTGACAGAAAGTCATATGTACTTGAACTGACAACCAGCATTTACCCACACCCCTAACAAAAGGACTGAACTGAGTTAAATATAAATTGTAGTTTGGTAGGGAGTTCTCTAAAGAAGAGGTGACCCAAGTTTTGATGGAGATGGAGGGGGATAAAGCACCTGGTCCAGATGGCTTCACCATGGCTTTTTTTCAAAAATGTTGGAGTGTGTACAAGCTGTTGTCTAAGGTGTTGGCAAATAGATTGAGGGTTGTGCTAGATAGTCTCAGCTTTGAGTCTCAAAATGCTTTTGTTGGTGGGAAACAAATTTTGGATTCAGTGCTTATTGCTAATGAGTGTCTAGTCAGCAAATTGAAGAGTCATGTTCCCAAGGTGGTTTGCAAATTGGACATTGAGAAAGGCTATGACCATGTGAATTGGGATGCATTGTTTTATCTGTTGGATAGGATGGGTTTTGAGGCGAGATGGAGGGGGTGGATTAAGGCTTGTATAACTACTGTTCGCTTCTCTATTATTGTGAATGGATCTCTGGTGGGCTTTTTTGGAAGCTCTCGTGGGTTGAGACAAGGTGATCCGTTGTCCCCTCTTCTTTTCCTTCTTATTATGGAAGTCCTAAGTAGGATGCTGAAGAAAACTGAGGGTTGTGGTCTGCTTCGTGGTTTTCTTGTGGGGCCTATTAACTCTATAGGGGTACGTATTTCACACTTGCTGTTTGCAGATGATACCATTTTGTTTTGTGATGCATCTAGAGATCAGTTGTTGTCCATTAGGCTAGCATTGACTTGCTTCAAAGCTTTTACTGGTTTGAAAGTTAATGCGGGGAAGAGTGAGATCGTTCCGGTAGGGGAGGTTGGAAATATAGAGGCGTTGGCTACAATTCTTGGATGTAGGATGGGTAGTCTGCCTATTAAATACCTAGGTATGCCGTTGGGCACCCCTTACAAATCAGCATCTGTGTGGAATCCTATTTTGGAGAGGATGGAGAAGAAACTCTCAGGTTAGAAGCGTCTTTATTTATCAAAGGGGGGTAGACTTACCCTGGTGCAAAGTACTCTTTCTAGGCTTCCTATGTACTATCTATCATTATTTGTCATTCCTATTGCTGTGGCTAATAGATTGGAGCGTATTCAAAGAAAGTTTTTATGGGGATCTTCAGAGGAGTGTTTCAAATATCCATTGGTGGCTTGGGAGAAGGTGTGTTTACCCATAGATTTGGGTGGTTTGGGGATCAGGAAGTTAGTGCATTTTAATAAAGCCTTATTAGGGAAATGGTTATGGAGGTTTGGGCGAGAAGGCACACACCTTTGGAGGAGGGTTATTGCATCTAAATATAGTGAGGGTCAAGGGGGGTGGACTACTAAAATATGTAGAAGGGCCCACGGATGTGGTCCGTGGCATGGTATTCATGATGGGTGGGAGAGTTTCTCCAACCATGTGGCCTTTGTGGTGGGGGATGGCACTCGTATTCTCTTTTGGCATGATAAGTGGGTTGGATGTAACTCACTTAAAAGGCTCTATCCTGAGTTGTGTATGTGTTCTAATGACAAGGAAGCTTGCATTTCTAATGTTTTATGCTACCAGGAGGGTGGTAACAATGGAATATGGAATTTGAGATTTCATCTTCTCCTCCACTGTCCAGTAGCTCATTCTCTGTGGGTTTATATGTTTCAAATCTTTGGGACTCAATGGGTCATGCCAGGCAATGTGGAAAGCTTGGTGTATTGTTGGAGTTTTTGGCTGAGAAAATTTAATTCAAACATATGGAATATGGTTCCTGGTTGTTTGATGTGGATTGTTTGGAAGGAAAGAAATCGGCGCTCTTTTGAGGATACCAAGAAATCCTTGGTTCAATTACAAGCTCTATGCCAGAAGACTTTATTTGATTGGTCTAGGTGTTGAGGCTTCTCGGATTGCTCCACTATCGTCGAGTTTATTTCTTCTCTTAGTATTGCTCTTTAAGTTTTTTCTTGTTCTTTGTTGATATTTGTTTGTTTGTTGCTTTTCCTTGTGCTCACCATCATGAACACCTTGTATTGGCTTTCATTTGTTTTCAGTTTGATTTAATAATATTCATATTACCTATCAAAAAAAAAATACCAGAAGTGGAAACATAAGGGAATTCAACAAACACGCGCGCGCGCGCACACACACACACACACAAAGTCATTGAACCAAGTACTACGGGCTTAATGGAATTGTAATCCACAATCAAAACAATTGCTTTGAGCTGTAAATAAGAAACACTATAGAATATCACTAAAGTGTTATTGAATCTTTGAGAAATCCAAGATAAATAATATTTGGGGATAATTGACATCTAAAAAAGGGGTTTCCAAGGATAATTACCAACCGTAACCAAAAGACAAAACACTTTCTCTAACTAGCTTCTTATAGATTACAACACATTTCCTTCATCTTTTTACTCATAAATTACACACATACAGTGGGTCTTGAACCCACAACCTCACCCTCCATCCCATTTTTATGGGAGAAGGAAGTGCCAATTGAGCTATAGCTCATTGTAATAGTCTGGGTAAGGTTCAGTGTGCACTAAACCTAGCTTAGCAGGGGGAAAGAAGAAGGCTATAACTCATTGAAATAGTCTACATAAGGTCCAGTGTGCACTAAACCTAGCTTCGCGAGGGGAAAGAGAAAAGACCTGAGCAGGTTGTATTGTAAACTTAAATGTCAATTTAACAAGTTCTCTTAGTATATTTTATTAGCAACATTATTCACATCGCCTTTGCAAACAAACTTTTTTCTTTTCTAATAAGAACAGCTCTCCCTTTCTTTAGACATAGTGAAATCGTTACACACTACAATTGCTCTCTTTGTCTGTAACTCATCTTAGACAGCAAAATAACAAGTAATTCACAATTACTCCAGTACTTTGTCAAAATCTGTCCACATTTTCTTGCGTAAGCAAACAAGGAATGGTAAATTATTACCTCTTTTCTCCTCATTCCTTTGCCCTTTTATGTTCATTCCTTTCTCATTGTAAGTAGTGCCCAAATCTAGAGGCTCTAACACTAATATAATGCTTTCAAAACAGAATTCACTTGCAGGATCAAAATCTGTCAACTAAAGCAAAGAATCTAAAATGGACTCTTCTCCACCAAGAAACTATACATGGGACACATGAGAATATATTTGGCATTTCTTCTTGAATTTAAAGCTTAAATAGATCAAACTTATATCCTAAGAAGCTTCTCCCTCATTTGTGATGACAACCCAAGCAACAGGCCCTAAGGTGTGTATATATACGCCATCACCCATTTAAAATTGTCATTAATCAATTATTGACAATCATATCCAACATGCATTTACAAAATCCATCTACAAAAACACCAAATGCAATTCTCTACAAGCACACAAAATCCACATTCACAAATTCAAAAACCACCAATAAAATAAAATACAATAATCAAACATTCCTACTAAAAACATGCATTCATCCAATATCATTATACCTCATCAATAATATCCGATGATCAAAGCAACGAAATATCACAGTACTCCTAAAATAGACACAAACACCAACAAAACCCAAAAATTAAGCATCAATGATTTAATACCTGCCTTCAATCAGAAATCACAAATATCTATCAGGAAAAAAAATATAAAAATAAAATAAACCCCATAATTACTCATTCGAGTAAGCACCTGCAATAAATTGATCATCAGTGCCCTCCATGCTCCTTGGCATGCTCCTGGTGCTTAAGGTGGCGGCGTTCCTCAGGGAGTGCAACCAGGTAGGAAAAGATCATTCCACCATAGCAGACATGGAGGAGCGGCTCAACGGAGCTGGTTTGAATGTACTTGGCATGGTAGTTGTCCAGCCATCTCTGAAATGCATTCTTCAAATAGTTGGTGGAAAGCATCGGCTTCACATGTTCAGGCACCTCCTTCACCTTCAGGCCCTTGATCTCGCTGTAGAATTTCCTCATTGCCATTTGCTACACAGGAACTGCAAAGAACAAAACTTTAGAAAAGCCATCCCCCAAACAGCCCATTTATGATTTATCACATTACACACTCTGAAATTTTCCTTTTCAATTTTATGAAAAAACTTTAAACCCACAAGAATTTCCATCAAAACAAAACTGAAGATAAAAACATTTTTCCAACAATAAGAAGCTAGGTCCCTCTTGCCTCAATATAAAACTTTCCCAAAACCTGTCAATTTTTCTTGGGCATAGAAAATTAGTCATAAAAACAATTCTACTCTTTCATTTTTACTCCTGTTTCCCCATCAATCCAACAAAGAAAAAAAATCCCCATTTCCCGGAAAATCCAATCCACAAAAAATAAATAAATAAATACAAGAAAACAAACAGAACCCATGTTCATATTCTTCTCTAACTAAATTTTTTTTCCCAGCAACCAAACAAACAAGAGAAAAATTCCCAGAAAATATTATGTTCCACAAAATTTATAAAAAAAATAAATAAAAAATAAAAAACCCATTTTTGGGGAAATCAAACGGGACCCATGTAAAATTTTTCCATATAAAAACAATCTAACCCTTTATTTCTAATTCCAAGTCCATTTAGCCAAATCGGAATGACAAGCAAATGAATATCAAAACATTAGAAAAAGTCCAATCATCTCATACAATAACCAACACCACACACAAACGAAAAACCCCTTTAAATGTAAGTTGTACTTGTAATGTTTTGTTCTATGAATACCCAATCGGAAAACACCAAACACGATCGAACAAAAGGAATGAATGCGTGAATGGATCTAATCTAAGTGAAAAAAAAAAATACATACATACATACATATATATATATATATATATATATATATATATACAACGAGAGTTTAGTTACCTTGATGAGAGAGAGAGAGAGAGAGAAGGGTTGAGTATCACTGCTTAGCGAAGAAAGCTCGAACAACGCAACACCAAACAACAAAAAACAGGTTCAGGCTACAGAGGTCGCAGAGCGATTGTGAATGGAGTTTGTAATGTACAGTGCACCACCTGATTTCAATCAACGGTCCAGATTTGGCATCTCTATTTACCATATGAATTTATGATTGTATTCAGCTGGTTAAAATGTCTGAAACAGCCTTGCCTCTGGGGTTTGTGAATTTTTGGGAATGTATAGCTTACTTTGGTAAATGAGTAATTCTCTAAATTCAAAAAAAAAAAATTTTGACACTTTCCTAAAAAAAAAAATTGACATATTTATAGACTCAAATAAGAACCAAAATGTAATCAATTTCTCTTTCTTTCTTTTTTGGTGTATTTAGCATTGCTCTTGCTAAACTGGTAACAAGTTTTTTTTTTTTCCCTTCTTCTTATTTATTTTTAATTAATGGATTTTGCTAATATGTGTCTTAAGGGTACATAATAATTTTCATTTTTGAAAAAAAAATTTCTCAAAAATTGAAAAAGTATTAATAGCTTTTTCAATTTTCGAGAAAATGTTTCTTAAAATTAATGGTTTAATGTGTGCCCTTAGGGCATACATTAACCGAACCCTTAATTATATAACATAGATACACACATAAAAATAAATAAATAATAAAACATATTTATAAACACATTATTAAAGGAAAAAATTTATCTCTAAACTAGTTTAGAGGAAAATTCTTCCAATCCACTTCATGGTGAAAACTTTGTTCTTCATTATATATTATACATTTATTCTTCTCAAATTTGATTTTTTTTTTTAAGGATTAAATTTAATTATATTACTAGTTTAGTACATAAAACATTTAATAAATATTTTTAAGAAGCTTTGTGAATAAAATTCGTTTTATGTACAGAATATTGATATTGGATAAGAGTATTAAATTAGATTTTATTTTTTGTTCGTAAATTCAATAGTAATAATGGGATGATTTTAACCTGAAAAATCTTCATTAGAAACGCTAGGAAATTAACTTTAACCGGTAAAGTTTTTAATTGACTAATACCTACTTGCAACATTTTCAAACGTATGCTCAACATGCAACATACGCATATTATATCCTAACCAAAAACTAATACATTCTATTTTTTTTAATAATTTGATAATTACAATAGAAGAGAGAAATTTAAAACTTAGATGTCTTCGTTAAAAATACTAGCAATTTGAATTATAAAGCTCTTGGTTAATTCATTCAATCTTATCATTCCTATATGATGTCATTCTAGACTATTTGATTCACTTGGCTTTACTACTCCACAAGACAATTTTTCTACAGGTCATTTTCTCTTTCACCTTTTTATGTCTTAACTCCATGTGCGAGGGCTTTACTTTTTGGATTTTGAGGCAATAGTTTATGGACATGAAGCAATGGAATTGTTTTTGGTAAAACATAAAACATCTGTCACATTGGATGATGTGTAATGCGACATGTTTTACCATTCTATGAACTATTTCGAGAAATATTTTACTTTGATTCAAATATAGCGTTAATGAATAAAAATTTATTCCCATAAAAAAAGTAAAATAAAAATAGAACTTTCTTGACTTATGTTAGAATTTACTGAAAACAATCGTACTGGTCCAAAACATTTGGTTTTACAAAGTTTGATGTTTTTGTATATAACACGGTGGGCTTTCCATTTCCATTTGACTAACAAAATCCCAAGGCGGCAAAATAGAAATTATGATGGCCCCCTAGCAATATAAGACATTGCCAAGAGGCTACATTGTGAACTGTAACATTTGCCATTTTAAGGAACAAAAACAAATGACCATGGCTCCAAACCAAAGACTGCGAACAACCCTTCTGTGTTGGGGCATAGAATTTGTTGGTTCTAATTTGGGCACATGACATGACAGCATTTAAATTTCTGTCAAATAAAATTCCTTTTTTGTGTGTATTAAGGCTACAATCAAGTCAAACTGAATCAAGCATTAAAAATTTATGATTGGTTCATTTATATTTATTTCAAACACAAGTCAAGCTCAAACTCATTGTCAAGCTAGATTATATTCAAGCTTGGTTCATTTTCTTGTCAAACAATCTCAAACTTATTCATGAACTACTTGAGTAATTTAGTTTTTCTTTTCCTCATACATGTCAACACCACGACTACTTATTCTTTTGCAAGGATTATTAATATTCAACGAATGGATCCATGTTTCGACTTTTGTGCATTTTTATTTAGTTCAATCGTACTCACAGTATGTCAGCAGCAATAGACAAGGATTCAAATTTAGGACAAAGCTGAACAAAGGAAGAAGGCACAATAATTTGTAGAATAAAGATTTGGAGACGAACTCAACAAAATTGCTTAGGTTTGTAACACTCTGCATAGCAAAAAATAGATTCACAGAATCTGGACTTGACAGAATTGGAATGCAGAATAAGTCGCACATATACAACAACCGAGAAAGTAGGAACCAGAAAGAACCCACATAAACATCCTAAATTGAGGAGAATGAGGTTCATATCAGTGAAAATAACAAGTCCAGCATCACAGATCTCACTTTTTGAGAGAAAAAGGTACAAAAATGGAAGAAAACTGCTGATTCATTTTTAAATACTCATAATCCAGTAACAAATAAAAACCTGTCACACCACTTGGTAATTGTCTGTAATCAACTGTGTTCTTTGAGCAAACTTGGGAGGTGCTCCACCCTTGATAGGGATGACATTCAAAACCTGCACAAGGAATTTATATTTGAAAGGTTCATAAAGGGCCTCAAATGTAAGGAAGAATAGGTGATGGGCAAATCAACAAATCAAAAGAAAACCACTAGCTTATATACATAGACACTTTGTGGAGATATGGCTCCAACTTTTCCTTAATAGCATCTAAAAGTAAATATCTATTGCCCCAAATAGTACTTCAAAGAGAAATGAAAAAACGAAGCTATCCATGCAAATGGTGCCATTTCTCATAATGGCACCATTGAAAATAAAGATCTACAAGAAACTCATTGAGAACATATATGTTGAGGTTGAAATTTCATGCAACAAAGAATTTGCATATAGTTCTAATTTCACTGATGCGAGATGGTCTTTGATAAAGAGAAACTGAATCTTTTGATTTTCACTCAGAGAGTTCAGAAGAGGTTCAAACTTATATTTTCATCAGACCAGAGATTCATGAATAAAACCAGACGAATTATATACAAAGTACTTTTACAAAGGGCTACCAGTGTGTACTGAATAAGATTGATCCAATAAAAAAAGTCATCTAAAAGATCAGATGTAGCAATGACCATGACTAAAACCATGCCAAATCGGAACATCAAATAAGAAGGAAAGGCAAACCTTCAGGTCACTGAATGTATTAGTAGCTGAGAATTGCACAGATATGGGGAAAAACACAGATGAATCTGCTGGGGGAACGACAAATTCCATTGATCCACTGTCAATGATTCAATAATGAGATAGAACAAACCATAAGTACCAGTATATAAGATATCCATAACATGGATTTTTTTTAATAACATGGGAAGTTTTGAAGAGAAGAAAGGCATCCGAGGTTTACAGACCTGCGGTTTGAGTCATCAATAAGAAGTATGGACCATTCCAAAAAGGAATTTCTTGAGTCATACCTGCAAGTCAAAAGTGGTGAATACATGATGCTTCATTTAAAGAAATACAAAAGGTAATTATAGCAGATAAAGGAAAGGAAAATAAATATGTTACAATGTTTTGAATCCACCTAATGATTAAAAAATCATACAATTTTAACAATATTTTCTCAATCTGATGTAACAAAAGAAGATTTTGGCATTGGACAATATTTCATGTCAATCAAGTCTCCGCTACCATAATTATGAATTTTGAAAACATTCTTGTAAAACCTACAAGTATTTCATAACATTCAAACTCGTGGCACACATCGCATAATACTAGATGACAACGAAACCTTTAGTCAAGGAATCCATAACCTATAAGTTATAGTAACCCTCGACAATGATTTATAAACTAGAATATAATCAATTAAAAAAAACATTGAATTTCTCACCTCCATTCACCATCAACCTGTCTGACATTAGGTGCTTCTCGAAGAGCTGGAAGAGGTACCGAGATCACAACATTTCGCAGATCAAACACTGATGAAGCTTCATATTCAATGCTGACATAAGTTTCATTTCCAGAAATGGAGGGCCAGCAGTTGACTGCAACATACAACGATTCATGTAAACGTTTAGAGCATACAACACAAATAATACACAGAGAAGATGAAAAGTGTAAGATTTGAACCCACTTGTCAATGGCACAATCGACTCATCTGTGGTTTGCATTCTCCACTTCAAAAGACCAACACCTCCTGCATCACCACTCTGACCAGTGGGGAAAGGCCTATTGGGGTCCTTAAGGCCTAAAATATTTTCATTGGAAAATAATTCTTTGTTCATGTTAGGATGCGTTTTGAAAAGGATGCCTGGATTCCCACCAGTTTCAATCTGTAAAATAAGCATGAAAAAAAATAAATGCAATGAAGAAAAGTATAATGCCAACCACCGCTTGTTCACATAATGCACCAGAAACAGATTCTTAAAACAGATATAGCAGAAAACACATTACAAATTAACATCTGGAAATAAAATGCAACTATAGAAGTTTATCATGATGAGGACCATATAGTGTTTAAAATACAAACCAATAGTATACCCAATTTCCTATTACTGGTGAGTATTTCTACTTTGAGTCATTTGAGGTTGAGGAAGTTTCATGCTCAAGTTAATTTCACTCTAAAAATAAGGAAAACATTTGGCTCCAAACATGTTTGGAGCTATTTTTTCCCCAACCCACCATGTGGCTATTGAAGAGATCATCCATGTGTAATTTTAGTCACATGACTTTGTTAATGAGTCATGTGACTTGTTTAAAACATACACATAAATAGACTTATAAATTGCCGCATAATGGGTTGGAGAATACAGCTCCAAACATTTTTGGAGCCAAACTTTGTTCAAACAATAATATTACAGTAACAGAATACTAAGATAATGAGCACAGGCATCCATAAACACACAAACACCGAAACAAACACACACACACACACACACAGTACCTGAACTTGGATATGCCCATCTTCTTGGTTAAGAATTTGGAGTCCCAATGTCCCCTGCACATCGAAGTTACTGACTCCACCATCTCGTTTCAGCGTCACATTGAGTTTCTCCTCAACAGTCAAAGTGATGGGATCAGTTAGTGGTGGAGCAGCTGATCTGGACTGACTAGCTTTCGGCTGCACATCCTCGAGAATGACTTCGCCTTCTGCTTTCAAAGATTCCAAGAACTGGTTTGTCTTTTGAGACTTACCAAGCTGCATGCCAAGACCTTTTGGAGGAGCAGTTGCTGATGAAGGTGGACGGCCTAAGGATTGGGGAAGACACTATCAGAAGTATTCTAATTAAACTCATAAATATGCATCCAACCTAAAAACAAATAATGATAAAAAAGATTCCAGAAAAGGTAGACCTAAGATCACAAAGAGAAGACAATGGAAACATTAAAATTACAGTGAAAAAATGTACTTGGATTAAAATCCTTGCTTCTAGAGGTTAATGCATACGTAACATTTTAGATGAACAAAGTATGAACTACTTGTTTACAACATATACTGATAGATGACCCACACAAACTTAAGCATGTACCACACATCAGCATCATCCCCAACTGATAAAAAGTGGGGCATTTTTGTAGAATTCATGCAGACAAATAAGCACAAACCTTTTGACTTGGTAGAAAAGGATTCAATATCAGTGTTCAATCCAAACCCAGAACCACTTCCAAAACCACCACCACCACCACTAGATATGCTCATATCACTAAAGTTATTCTCAATCCTTCCAGAGCCCATTGACTGTAAAGACATAAACCCTCCCTTATCACCTCTGCCCTTCTCAATCTGCAGAATATGTACAAGAATCTTATAAGGGACGGATCTAATCAATAAAGGAAACTAATAGAAGGAAGATAATTAGGACAAAAACCTACCTTGCTTTTGTCAATCTCACTGGCTTTGCGCTTCATAACATCCTTAGTTTCATTAATCTTGCTCTGCAATACCAGCTTGTGCAACTTCTCTTCATGACTCTCCATCTCACAGTACTGCTTAACCTGTGCAACAGTTACATTTTCCTTGTGCCCAAGAGAGATGACTTCATCAAAAGCAAAAATCAGCTCAAAAGCTGTCTTGCATATACCCTCTTCATCTAGAGAATAAGAATATTCAGGTACCTAAATATTTTTAAGGAATAAAATTAATTTCTCCATCGACATTTTTTACATCAATCTATTTTATCAGCATCTCAGATGTAAATTTCTTAAAAAGCAACCAGCCTGCCACAGAAAAGTCACCTCTGAAATTGTAAAAATTGGAAGTGAAGTTTCTGTGGCATGCCAGAAGAGATGAAAATACACAAGGCTCAAGGGAAATAAAATGCAGGGAGAAAATAAGTCTAGAATAATGGTCTAAATTCAATAAAGACCCACTTAGGATCTCTAATGGTCTAGTGTAATTGATAGTCTCAAAATATCATTATTTTTCTCCAAGATAGTTTTCCCCTAATAAGATTCGTTTATAATTTCAAATATTGCATATTCATGTTAACGGCAATCTTGAAAGTTTAGGTTTCTCTGGGTGGCCTATCAATGCAACCATGGGGAAAGGGCCAGATTATATTGATGAAACTAACAGTCCATAAAATGAAGGGGAAAAAAAGGTATGCATCACACACTTGTGAAGGAATGAGAGGTATGAACATGCCAGGCACAAAAAAGGAGCAAGGGAAGCAAATCCCTACATCCATGCAATGATGAAAGTAATCTTACACTTAAAAAACAACACATTTAATTTTAGGAAATTGAAAGATAATAATAAACCGTCAAGAAAAGGATACAAGCTTAGAGAGCATCCTCAGAGTCTCCAAGTCTTCAAGGATGTTGCTCTGTTTGTTTGTCACAAGCAGCAAGTACAAAGCCTCGATGGGCTGGTACACATAGCGCACATTTTCCGTCTCAATATATGTATGCTGTTTTCCTGTTCCTACCAACTTGGGAAAAGCTGCAAGTAGGCCCTCAATTCTAATACGAGACATATCCACAAACTGCCTAGAAACCAGCACTGCCAAAAAATAAAATTATGTAAGAATAAACATTAATAAAATAAAAGTAGAAAGATAAATGCTCAGCAGGCTAATCAGGGTCAGTCACATGTATTCTTTTCTACCATTCTATTTTTTCCAAAGTTATACTCTCGGTTACTACCTTAATTGTCATGTCCTCTTATACTACTTCTACTAATGTTTCATGAGATGCATCATAGAAACATTATAAATCAATGTGAATGAGTGGGGAGATGTATATTTAAAGCATCATAAAATAGAATGAAAAAAAAAAACCAAAATATAATTTATGAGATTTTTTTTTTTTTTTGACAAGTAAAAAAAAGAAAGTGTTAAATGTAAGTAACAAGTAAAAACTCACCTTTCCCAGACTTGCCTACAATGGAAGCAGCAAGAACAACCTATATCACAGATAAAAGGTGATTTAGAAGCACTATCACAAACAATTAAACAAGTAAAGAAATCAAAAAATTCCTACAGGTTATACATTAAGATTATAAAACTCGAAAAATAAATAAAATAAAACATGTGGCAAAAATGAATTAAACAGCAGCCAAGCTGGGTCCAGACCTGAATAAACAGTCTTGCAGAATGCTTTAAGAAGACAAAAAAACAGCGGGCTACTACTCATATTAGAGCAAGTTCATGACTTCTCACTCCATGTTGGAACATAGTTGATATAAATGATAAAAGCCAATATCTTGGGATAGAACATAGACCAAGCTTAAAAACGGCAGCAACATGGTCTTTGCCTTTTATTTTCAATAAAGGAACTAGAGCATTTCATTTGTACATATAAAGTGCAGTAAAGAAAATTGGGCATCCTTCCTTTGTATGCAGTATGTCTAACTTGAATAATATATATATACACATTCAATCTGTTTATTTAGCAACAATATCTCAAGTATGTATAAGGGCAAGATATAGCACACTTAATCAACCACTTGCAATTCTGGTAGTAATATCAATCTAATGTCACTAATTCAAATTTCCCCTCCCCCCCCCCCCCTCTCCTAGGGGACAAAACTTGCATATAAAATTTTAACAAAATAAAAAGTACATATTTTTTTGGTAACAGCAAAGGCTACTTTAGTTAAATAAAACATTCAAGTATCCTTCATCAGTCTATCATGAATTTTTCATTACTTTTTCGATAAATCCAGATCACATATTACTATATGAACTCATGCAACTATCAATCAATCAAGGCGTTATAGATCATCCATAATTTTGTGGCAACACAAATATTTATTAACATCAAGATTCAGGTGTTCAAAAATTCAACACCATTCAAGAAAGCGCCAATGAAATTTTCTGTAAAGAGATTCGACTCATAACAAGTACTGAATTATTGTAAATGACTAATTTCAAACCCCACAATTTCATTCAGAACACACACATAAGATAAGGAAAAAACTAGCAAAAAGAGAGCCAAAAAAGGATCTTTCATGTATAATCTTGCATAATCTTGAATGTATCAATTCCAATACATAGACCAAATAATACAATGCAAGCAAAAGTTTCTATATTCAATGAGATATACAGCATATGAGAAAAGTACACCAAGAGAGGTCAAAGCCTTTACCATCTTGATTTATTGAGAAATAAGAACCAGCAACCACCAGTTGAAAAAGGCAGCGATAAAGGTTATATCAAGCACCTACAAAATGAAAAATCCGGTTAACACCATAAATAAGAAGTTCAACCAAGAATAACCCAAATAATACAATAAAACACACACACAGCTCAACCACTTTTGAATTGGGATTGAAACCCGCATTCCAATTCTTCTGTCTAATTCCTTATTCATCATTGAATACATTACAAATAATACAATTCCATAAACCCACAAATGAAACAGCTTTCACAACACACCAAATTGGGGAATTCCAAATCAAACCCAGAGTACTGTGCAACTATTCACAATCTTCAGAGAATTGCAACATCGCAATTTTCAGGTAATGGGATCTTAGACTCACAGTACAATTGACATATACAGAGCCTCAAATGAAAGGAAATTTTCCTAGGAAACAAACAAAGCCTAACAGACTAAACTATAACTCAAAAGGCTTTTAAAAAAAAAAACACATATTTAAGAGATCTATGCACCGCCAATCTCAGATCTGCAAATTCAAATTCACAACACGTTCAAAGAAAATACAGAAAGAATCAAAAGAGACTAATTCAATCACTAACGAAAAAGATAAAAAAAAATGGAGTCATAGATCTGAGTTTGACGAAATCTCACTCCAAAAGAAGCTAAATCAAAGTCTGAGCTTAATCTAAAAAGTAGACAAATAGAGAATTTCGGTTTTCTTACTTCTTCTTTTTTTCTTATGTTTTCCCTCGAATTCTAGGGAACCAAACAGAGAGAGAAATTGAAGTGAGAAATGTAGAAATAAAAAAAGAGAGAAATAGAGGGCTGAGATTCGATTTGAGAAAGAGCTTACCTCGAAATTCAATCGATCTGTAATAATTCTTATTGTTTGTAGTTAAATCTGAAGCAAAGAGAGAGAGAGAGAGAGAGAGAGTGAGAGATTCTTATTAACAATCAAAGTAATAATAACGAGCTCTACTCGACTCGACTCAAGAACCAAATTTAATTTTTTTGAGGAAGATGGTGACGTGGCAATAACTCTTCGTTGAATATTAATTATGAAACGAGTTGCCGTTCTGTGAAAAAATGGTTTTTTCTTTTTCTTTTTCTTTTCTCGCAACTTTTAAAAAAAAAAAATATATATATATATATATATATATAATTATATGTTTTTTTCTTTTGTAGAACTCAAGTTTATGAGAATTGAGTTACCACTCTAGATCCAAATGACATCACGTAATAACATAATTAATGTGTTTTGCAACATAACGAATATGTTTGCAAAGACAACAAAACTGGCAAAAAAAAAAAAAAAAATACATATATATATATATATATATAAACTGAGTGAGACGGCACTTATGATACTTTTTTTTTAATTGAAAAAATTACATGTTTTAGTAAGAAAAAATGGCATACAAATTTTTTTTTTTTCAACGAAGAATGACAATTTTATGAGAAATGCTACTGTTTACAACAAATTTTCTACGCGGTAGGTTGTTATTAGTTTTAATATGAATATACCACTGAAATTTCTTTCTTACTCACCGGTCACTTCAAGTAAAAATCTATCATCTAGGATTTGTTATGGGGAAAAAAAAAGCATTTCTTTAATTTTATTGTAGAGAAACTAATAAGAAATGTCATGAATTAAAATTGAAGCAACGTCATCCTATACTTCTTCTAACCAAACCTAAAACTCAGAGCTTTGCCTTCCTTGATAAATAATGAAATATTTTTGGTTAAGTAAATATGATCATTCTTTGAAGAAAATACACATCGTCTGATGCAAAACAAGCTCTTGTTAAGCTCAATTAAGTTTCCATTAACAATGAATTCTTGTTTGCTCAACTAGTGAATTTTTTTTTTTCAAAAAAAAAAGAGTTTGGGTTTGAATATGTATACATAAAAAAGAAACTCATAGATATCTTGATATAGTGATAAAAAGTAGGCACTATGAAAGTTAGTAAGGGATGTTATGGATTTCAAATCTTATTGTATTAATAATTTTTTTTTTTTAAGTGTTCACTAACATAAAATAAAAACATTCCATTTGCAAAATAAAAAGAAAATTTCCATTTGGATTAAAAAAAAAAATCTACAGTGATTACCATCCATGGTGCTTGTCATAAGATATGATAATACATGAGTGCTTGATTATCACTTGGACTTTGGTGAAGACCGATGTATTTGAATGGCACAAGAAGATGAAATAAAACATAATGAGAACGTCAAGCAACATGATTGGAAAAAAATAAATATGAAGGTAATAAAAAGTTTACATATCATTTGACATTTTTTGATATTTCTAATAAAGATGTTAGGATTCAAATCTCTCTTTTTTTCATTGTAACAATTGAATTATCCACAGATATACAATAAAAGTGATGGTTTGACAATAAAAAATTTACATGTCTTTTGCAACCTATCTAAAATGTTAGTCTCATTGACATCAACATTGGCTTGGCCCTTCTATCCTTTTGTTATTAAAAAAAAAAAAAAATCCTTTCATGATATTAGATTTGCATACTATTTTTATATATTCATGTTTGTAGAAATTCAATTGATACTTGAGTCACATTCAACCAAAGAATAATTTTGGGTCGGTATATTTATTTACAATGATCTTCTTTAGCACTCCTCATTATTGATAATGCATTTTTGTGCTTTATGAATCTATTGTCATACTTTTTCTTTTTCTTTTTCTTTTTTTTTAATGCTTATCTATTGTCATACTTATTATACACACACAAAATGTCCAATTTCATGGACCAAATCCATGTGCATTTTTTCATGGGGAAGATATTGGGTTACTTAGTGGCCTTGCAAATAGCATTGGAATGCTTGCTAGTCCATGACAGCTCATTATATTTGCATGTTCAATTGCAATAAGTTGAATTAGAGCATCCGCGTAGATATAAAACTTTGCAAAATACAAAAAGCAACAAATTTTACACATTTTGCCCCAAAAATCTTTCACATCAATCCTTCTAAAACCATGTATATTTATTATTTACACATTTGCTACAGTAACTGTGCATATATACACGGTTACTGTAGCTGTGTATACTGTTATTTTATTAATTTCACATTTTACTATTTTTCCTCTCTCTTCTCCATCTACAAACCAGCTCAGACTTCTTCTTTCCCTTATCATCTTCTTCTTCCCCTAATACACACAAACACGCCCACATAGACAAACCAACACAGAAACACACCAAAACACATTGACCATTTGATGCTTGTGGATCAGTGCTGCAGCGAAAATCGATGCTTGCTAGTAGCAAAGATATGTTTGATGCTTGTTCTCTCACTGTCTCACAGAACTTGCAAGAGCACCACCACCAAAACGCAGATCCCACCATCCAACCAACACCATCCAACCATCACCACCCAAACTACCACCACCATCACCCGTTAAAACAACCACCACCACCACCAAAATCCATTAAGACAACATAAACCCAAAATACAACGAAAATCAAACATGATCAACCCAAAATCTACAGAAAATCAACTCAAAATTAAACCATCAACGGAAAACCCATAACCCAAACCCAAAATCAAAATCAAAATCAAATACAAACCCAATGGTGGCAAAACACTTGAAATCAAATGAGAAAGATCCAACAATGCAAGCTTCGATAGAGAGAGATTTCTTTAGATTTTTGAGATTTGACGAGCATGAGAGAGAGATTCGATATAAGAACTTGAGCTACTCAAATTTGTCCCTCCAAATACAAAATCCCCACACAATCTCATCATCAATGATATTGCCAACGAAGATGGAGTAGCCCCATCGTCATCGCCACGTGTAGAGAGATACGGGATCTAAGAAGGAGAGAGACGAGGGATTTGAGATGCAAAGAATTTAGCTTGTAGGTTGGGGACAAGAGAGAGGCAGAGACTTTGAGGGATGAATTTGTGGGTGGGTTAGGGCAAAGAGAGCGGCGAAGAGTTTGTGGGAAGAGAGGAGACGTGTGAGATAAGAAGTATTTTATTATTTTTATAAAATAATAATAAGAGTAGAATATAAAAAAATATTATTTATGTAAAAATAGTGTATAATAGATAAACTGATGTAAGTGTTTTGTAAAAGTAGGTATATAAATAAAAAATATATATATATATATATATATATATATATTTTTTTTTTTGGTGCAAAATAGACAAATTATGCGCTATCTAATGCAGTTGCACACGAAGAATCTCACTCGTACCTCATATAGGAGGAGGCCACCGGCTGAAATCTTCTCTATTTTTCTTGGGACAAAACTCACATAGTATAAAGACGGACGAAAGTATCTAGGAAAGCCATTGAAGATTCTATGGAAAATCGGAAACATTGAATTTGTAGCATGTAGATAGGACCATATGAGATAACAAGCTAATGATAATTGCCAATATTTATTATGTTGTTCTTCTTCCAAATTGGGTTTTTACACAAAATTGTCAACCAAAACCACATCTCCCAAGTCCCAACTAAAATACTTCATTGGCCAAAGGCCCTGTAGTTGAATTGACACCTCCCCATGTACAAAGTGCTTGAGAGTCTAGAGGGAAAAAGGTTTGAGCTGCGGGTAAGCAACATATTGTAATTATCTCTCAAAAAAAAAAAAAACTAAAATACTTCACAAGCCATTAGCTGATATGTTGGAAACATGGAACATAGAGCACCTGTACCAATATTTTATGAGAGATAAATGGCGAAGTACAAATCCTATGAAAAACTTAGAATTCCATTTCTTCAGATGGATTCACGTTAAATTATACTTTCTTTTTCTGTAAGCATTACTCAAGTTTAATGGTCTTCTCCTGAATCCAACTTTGAAATTTTCATTTCTAAATGGATGGGAAGTGCATGCCCATTAGTAACTGCCTAATGATAAAGACTTCTATTGCTTAGCTATAATCAAACACATTGCCAGATATCCAAAGTTTGGTTATCAGCCCCATAATTTAGGGAAAAACTTCATTTTTTTAGTTTCTCATGCTTTTATCACAACCAAAAAAATGTCTGCATCAGTCTGGATATGAAGTTTTAGA
The DNA here is from genome assembly GCF_040712315.1 of Castanea sativa. Lineage (NCBI taxonomy): Eukaryota > Viridiplantae > Streptophyta > Magnoliopsida > Fagales > Fagaceae > Castanea > Castanea sativa. The sequence continues at coordinate 11,977,177 of NC_134019.1, read as the reverse complement.
CACTTGTTTCTTACTCTAGAGACCTTAACATTAAGTTTTTAGCCATTCTTTGCTTAAAGCACAATAAATATCATTAAGCACAATAAATATCATTCTCAAGAGTCTTGTAGCTTAGTGGCATTGCCTCATCTCCCGGAAGAACCTAAGTTTGAATCCTCCTCCCCCACTTTTTATAAGGAAAAAAAATCAAAAGAAAAAGAGAGGTGGGTGGGGGGGGACTCAATAATGAAACAGAGATGGGAAACAAGAACCAAAAAGAGGGAGATTTACAGTGGCAACTTTCCTTTTTCAGTAACCAAAAAGTAAATAAAAATTACAGTTTCCTTCACATTTCACATCAGGAAAGAGGTCTCTCGGAACTCACCTAAGTATTGATTATTTATACCGAATCAACAGAAACATAAAAATGGAAAACTGGCTCCTGCACGTGGACAGATCACAATCACATTGCCTAAACACTGCATCCAGAGAACCAATTTCCCAGACAGTTCACTTCGACACACAACACCGGGTTCCAGAAAACCAGTTTCCCGAACAGTTCTCTTAGCCAGAGTCATCCATTCATCTTAAAAACAAATAAAAGGTAAAATCATAAAATAATTTGAAAAATTATCCCGTCAGAAAAGAAAATCTAGATACAAAACCTGCAGTGAATACTAGTACATACAGAAACTCACATTCTTCAACCAAAAATGAAAAAAACGCATAAGACTCCACCTTGTCATGGAAAATATTTCTAGAGGTTCTCACAGAACTTATTCATAAAACAATTAAATGTAAATTTGGCTATCACACTTTCCTCATCTGGTGAAATACAAAGTACACTCAAATTAATGTTTTTTTTTTTCTGAATTGCCTCAAACCATAATTCTACTATTCTCAAGCATCAACTATAGTAAAATAAGAATTTAAAAAAAAAAAAAAAATAAAATTCCTCCAAAATTTTGGTCTTCCATGAACTATAGTACAAATTCCCTTTCAAAGTGACAAGGAAGCCACTATTTCATGCCATCTCCTTTTTCTCCTTCAACAGTTATTTTTGACCACCAAACTTCAATCCTACAAAAATGGATGATCCTCAAATTCATATATAGCTGCTTCCTTCTTATAATCTTCACACAGAAATCAGCCAATAGAAGGCATGCATGCAGATAAAGAGAATGAGATGCTGACTAGCCAGCTAATAAAACATCCTTCAAAGATTAACCACATACCTCGTAAATGCTAGCCCATCAATAAGTAGACAATGACCAAATCAGGATTTGAGTATACTTGATATAAAATGTTCTTACTCAGGGTGTTGGAATTCAAGATCTAATTTCCTTTTCAAATGTGTCCTGTCAGCACTGCAGAAGAAGCAAAAGAATGAATCAAGAATAATACAACCATTTAAGTACAAGGTTTGCTATACATAACAAACATAAACACATTCTGCATGTTCTGACTTCAGGAAAATGGAGATTCTGAAGCCATATTTCCACTTGTTTGTTTAATTAAAAAACATATTCCAGATTTTCCAATTTTGGCATCAGGTAAAAGATGGAGATGGATTCCAGTAAAGATATTGTATTATATCAATAAGCACCCAGATAATTGCAGCTATTGAGGGTTCGTACCTATTAGTATTACTTTAATGAAATGAAAACACTAAAATTGCACGTTTTCAAGAAATTAACATTTTAAAATCCGATCTCTAAATAAGGTAAAGATTTTTTTCCAACCTATCAAACCAACTTCATCCCAATCAGGGAAATTCATTCCAAAGACTCCTTTACTTGTGCAGCATGTTGAACCCACTTTTATTCTTCAGTTCCAAGTTTATAATTCAGATGATAATGATATGGACATAATATGTAGGTAAATTTTTTGATTTTTTTTTTAATATTAAGATTCTAGTGTAAAATTATTTAAACTTTTCCCTTTAATCTAGACTTTTCTTATAAATTTGAAATTTTGGAAATTATCTTGCGTGTGTGTGTATATATATATATTTTTTATTTTTAGTCTTTAAGCCAATATGTACACATTTTACATTAATCTAGCCCTTTTCTTGTAAGTTTTTTATATTTGTTATGTAGTCGTAATGTATATCTTTTCTACTTTCAGGTAGAAAATTTCACAATGAATATGATACCTTAATTTATTATGTAACTAATATGAGTTTAAAGTCCAAAGCAACCAGGTCAGTTACAGTTTGTCTTAAATGAATAAGGATAGGTTTGGTCTTATGATACTGTTCAAAACCTCATTCCAGGTAGCTTTTGCGTTTAAGGAATTTTTTTATTAGTAAGTTGCATGCACACAGTTGGTGGTTTCAAGCCCACAAACTCATCCTCCACATATTCTTATAGAAAAGTAGGTGCAAAGTGGAGGGATGGAAAATTGTAAGAGGATAAAAAAGTAAGAGGAAAGAAAAGCTTTTATTTTTCATCATGCGTGTTTGGTTGGGAGGATAAAAAGTGAAAGAATAGAAAACTAATATAAATCCTTTGTTTGGTTGAGAAGATAAATGAGAAAATGAAAAAGGTAGTTTGTAAAAATGTACTCTCATGTCCCTATTACGCATGTAAGAAGTAATTTGACACATTATAAAAATGACACATCACAATTATTACCTTATTAAACTTCTTTCTCTGTCAATTCATTTTTATAAATAAAAAATAACATGGCTAACAGAATTAGTTAAATATATATTTTTTTAACTCAGATTTTAGAATAATTATTAAATAATAATATATTTTTTAAAAATGAAACTAGGGGGAAAAATGATGTAGCAGATGAATGTTAGATAGGACGGAAAAAAAAGTGTTAGATAGGAAGTGCAAGAAAAATTAAAAAAAAAAACAAAAACCAAAGTTTGAATAAGACAAAAAAGGGTGAGTGGGTAGCTGTAGCAAGAGTAAAAATTACTTTAGCTTGATGCACACTTTTCTCTCCCATTTTTGTCCCCGATTTAGTGAGAAATTTTTTTTGTGAGCCCAGGTGGAATATACCTCAGACCACCAGTTTTCCACTCCCTTTTCCACTCCCTTTTCCACTCTCAACTAAACTACAAAAATGATGTTTTCTCCCCACTTTTTTCCATCCTACTACTTATCACCCCAACCAAACGCTAACTAAATACAACTTATAAAATTATGGCAGGTTAAAAAATTTCGCCATTAATTCAAAAAACCAAGCAGAAATTATGCTTGTGTTTCTGACTAAGTCACATCTCTCAAATTCCCATGCACAAGATTGGAAAAATTATCCTTGATACCTAGCCTGTCTCCCATGATGCCCAAATAAGGAAGTAAATAAATAAAGAAGAATATACTCAGGCAAGATAAAAGGGGAAGGGGTAGGAGGGTGGACAAGAAGAGTAAGGAACTCTGAACTCAACCAAGCTTTTAATGCCAACCAATTGGATCAGCCACATAGATCATTTCATGCCACCCAGCCCATAGATAGAACTTGAATAGGGAAGCAAGAAAGGTGATGGACCATAGTCTTAAACAAACATGTGCATGTATGTGACTACAGAGTGCCAGACACCACAGTCTGCACTATTTATCTACTGTCCAAATGAGGGTTTGCTTTATATTAGGATAAAATAAGCAATATATTTAAACATTTTTTTTTAATTGTTATTGATTTTTATATGGGCTTGGATAAAAAATGGAGCGAATTTTGCAACATTTGGCCAAATGATAGAGGAAATTAAAATAATAGATTTGTCCAATCAAATCTTGCTTAATAACTTTTCCCAATCCATAATTCGTATGCTACAACCAATTTGGAAATTTTAACATGAGCATATTTCGAAGCTAGCCTCTCACCTATTGAAACATTCCTACTTTTTTTTTATGACTTTTAATAAGCTCAACCAATCTAAGATATAGGTTCTTTGGGTTTTTTATTTATTTGTTTTTTATTTGGTTAACAAGGGTGTCCAAAGCTCTTCAAGCACTTGAGGTATATAGTTGTACCATATGAGGCATAGTCCGCTATGTGCTAGATTTTTTTTTTTTTTTTAATTTGTAAAAGTTGTAATCAGCAAGTAATAATATAACTCTTCATTACCTTCCAGGCTTAATTGCAATAAGAATTGAGAAAAAAAATCTAAATGGTGCAATTCAGACAGCCTTTATTCCCCATTATGAATTTTTATTTTTGATAAATCCATTATGCATTTGTTGTTCAGTATACCATAACAACTAATCATATTCTTGACAAGATTTGTATTACCTAATGTATACCATCAAAGAATTAAAAATTTCTCACCTAATCATTCAATAGCAAACTTGTCTATCATAACTTATTGACTTGATAGAAGGTTTTTAAACCAAAACTAACAAAACCCCTGCCAGCTGTCCCCAAATGAGTAAGGCATGATGAGCAATAATACCAGGATCTTTCTACACCTAAGATAAGGGACCCTCAAAATCAGATTTATCAAAAAGTGATCCAAAAATCACCCAAGCAACTCGCTTTTACAGCTTCAAAGATTGTATCTTCACATGTCATATGGATTTCCCATTCTTCAAGAAAAATAAGAGAAAAAATTTTTCCTTGTCAAAAAATTACCACTTCAAGGGAAAATTTTGAGATTTTCTAAAAAAAAATTTAGTGAAAATATATTTTTAACTTTCAGGGGTCAATTTTTTTCAATTTACATTTTTACCTTAAAGTTTAATGTTTAAATTGGAATCTGAAAAATGGACCAACAAAGTGGGACAGGGGAGAAAAAACAAAAAACAAAAAATTTAAGTGACTGCTGTTTTGATCAATAGACCTGTAAAAGCTCAGAGATATGCTTTATAATAAATAATCATGTCATGTTATGCTTACCAATGAGCTCTAGCTAAACTGGCACTTCCCCCCTTACAAGTGCTAGGTGGGGGTGGGGGGTAAAGTAGTTGGTTCAAGACCCACTGAATGTGTGTGTAATTTATCAATAATAACAAATAAAAAAATGTTGTGTTATGCTTCAATTTTAGCTTTAAAATGTCTCCATACTATTTTTGATCTCAAGAATATTGATACAAGGTTTAAAGTCCATCTTCAAGCATAACTACAGATCATGCACATCTAACTTACAAAGGTTAAAACCATTACGAAATAACATCATAAATATTGCTTTTTTACCTGTTAATGGTAGGTCTATTTGGAGGTTTTGCTCCAAAGATAGAAAAATCTATTGACATTGGTACTGGTTCATTCCTGCTTGTATTTTCACCAGCTGCCTGTCTCATTTCACCAACATGATCATCAACCTTATCTACTTGGTATGCATTTCCCTCAAAACCATCACGTTCTGGCATCACTCGCCTGGACTTTCTTGGAGGTGATAAGACAGTAGGACCATCATGTGAATCTGAGGCCCTAGATTCCCTCTTCGGTGCAGGTCTAGGGAGTTTATCTGGGTTTGTAGGTGGAGGCGCAGATGAAAAGTACCTAAATAGGAAAATATAGATGAGAGAAGGGAACCAAAACTAACCATAGGTCTGAATGGTAAAGGAAAAAGTGACACACCGATGCTCTAATGCCTGCTGCACAGATATTCTAGATTTAGGATCATAAGTAAACATCTTTGATAACAGATCTAGGGCATCATCACTAGCCATTGGAAACAGTGACCGTAAAGTGGGAGAAGGAACGTATTGATACTCCACGTAATCAGGAAGGTATACCATATCGGGCCACTGAGAAGGTGTTGGAGTCCCAAATGCAGCAAAGATTTTTCCCAATTGATCAATGTCACTTGAACCCTATGAAACAATAAAAATAAAAAAAGATGTGAGAATCAGAAATGCAAGCCTGGATTTCTTTAAATATTGATGGTAAAAGCAGACAAGATCAAGCCATGAAAGATATAAAAATAATCACTTGAATCAAAGGAGAATAAAATATTTTATAACATAACAATAGAAGTCAAGATAGTCAGAAAACTCAACACTACTAGCCTAAATCCTAACTGATTGTGGCAATGGATCCTTTATCAACTAATGGAGTTGGCCAGACGTATCTTTGACTGTCTAATTAATTATACTCCACAACTTCATGTTTGTCATATACCTTTTTACTGCTTGTACCCCCCATGTTAATTTTAGCCAAATTGGCCAGCAAAGTTGCAAATAAAAGAAGTAACAATCATCAATATGAAAGGAAAATAAAATTCTTTTATAAGTAATCAATTCACAACAAAACAAGATACAAATAGGATACAAGAAGATCTCCAAGTGTTACAATCTAAAATTAAAAAGATAAATTAAATAAAAAAAAAGAAGGGCATTGGATACTGCCTACAGCAATCATTGAATCATACAGTACGCAAGCCTATTGAAGAAATTACTAGTGAATCTAGTACAGTGGTCAATTCTGCCAACACAAAGACCACATACATCTAATCATCATCCAATACTAGAAAGAAATTGACTATAAGAAAGCAGTTCCTTCGATGTGAACATCAGCTCAAAACAACTTATGCAATGCAAGTAGCACAAATGAACTTATATCTGACAATCCAAACACAATTTGATGTACAACCTTCTCATATTCCCTTTACAAAAATATATTTTAACAGATATATAAGAGATATTCAATCTTCCACTTTCAAACGATAGTACATGCATGGGAAACACTATCAAAAGATATGAAACTAGCCACGAAGAAATCAACATAAATGCAAACAACATTATAAGATATGAAACCAAGCCACACATATATTGTCACAAAATACTAACAGTATAGATGCTAAAGTAAAAGATCTAAACCAACAATATTTTGCAAGAATCAAAACCACAAGCCAGAACTTGTTAGAATTAGTTTTTTTTGGATAGGTAAAGAACTTTTTAGAATTAGTAAGCATGAAATTTTCAATTTACCTGCAGAAAAGGTCGACGCAAGAGAAGTTCAGCAAATATGCATGCTGCAGCCCAAACATCCACCCCAGAGCCATATTGCTTGGTACCAAACAACAACTCAGGTGCTCTATACCATCGCGCAAAGACCTATTCATAAGAGTATGGCTTTATTACATTAAATAGCCCTTATCCCTTAATTTTATACAAATAAGACATTTTATCCCTAAAGAGTCTCACCACACCATAAAGTAGATTAAACTTTTTAATTCCACAATTTTAATGAAATTTATGAAATCTTTTCTTATTTTACATATGAATTTTAGTTAACCCATGCAATGTGTGAGCATACTACTTGTAATTCTCAAATAATCAACTCTTCTCTCCCCACAAACTTGATCATACCAGTGGCATATACAACAACACTAATAATATTATCCACAACAACAATTATACAATAGCACATTGTCCATAATATAGCAATAAGGAAAAAAGTAATTTAACAAAAAGGGGGGAAAAAGGTCAGAACAGTTAATAATAATAACAATATTAGCGCATTATTGTTACTTACATATTTAAAAAATCTAATAATTTTTTTATTGACCACAGCTTTCTTGTCATGTGAACACATCAAAAACTTTCTTTGAATCCCTCAAATGACCAGAAGAAGAACACAGCCAACTTTCAAACAAAAAATGTTCAATATTAGAAGCAGGAAAAGGTCGTCGTCTACTGCAGCTAACTTCACAATTATTTAAGCACCACACCAAATAAGATTTCTTTCAACAAAAGCAGTACCTGAAGGGCTAGGAATAAATTCATCCCAAAAGATCTCAAACTCATGATAATAGAACTTGAACAGTTAAGGAAATCACCATGCAATTATACATTGAGAAGCAAACCTGGTGAGTAAACTTGCGATCTGGGCTCCCAAATATTCGTGCTAAACCAAAATCTGCAAGTTTGAGCTGTCCATTAGATCCTATCAACAAGTTGTTTGGTTTCATATCCCTGTCAAATAAAAGTCACACGCATCTTAGACAAATCCTGCTTAGAAGTAAACAACATTACAAATAAGCTTGTCGGCACAAAAACAATACCTATGTAAAACCCATTTCTTGTGGCAAATAGCAAGTCCTTTGAGTGTCATTTGAAGGTATGATTTTATGTCAGCTGGAGAAAGAAATATATTCCGGTCACGGATAACAGCTTCAAGGTCTGTCTCCATGAACTCAAACACAAGATGCAAATTACCCTTGTGAGGGAACGCGTCGATTAACTCAATTATATTCGGATCTTTGAGTTCTTTGAGAAGTTTAATTTCTCTAAGTGCCGTAAAATTTACCCCTTCCTTTTGCTTCCCAAGCCGAATCTTTTTAATTGCAACTGTCTGTCCTGTCTGCACGCTCGATGGTTAAAATTATTCATTATAATAAGTCTACTTCAAAGCCAAATGTGTTTTTAACATATTCTCTCTAAAATCCAACCCACACCAAAAACCGCTGAGACCATTTGAGTTATATTTGTACATTGCATACTTAATGTAAAAACACAGTCAATGAGCCCCAGCTCAATTAGAAACAAGTTCAAGACTCAATGGCTGCATGCATAACTTCAGATAAAATTTCGTAAAATAATACAAAACTAACTTCAACCCAACAAGTTAGAAGTTTCAAGTAAACAATTTTGACTGTCTAATTGTCAATTCAGCTCCTAAAGAACATATATATATATATATATATCCAAAACTAATTATTAAGCTTTCCCCAAATAAATTATTTTTTCTCTCGATCTGGGTTTTTTTTTTTTTTTTTGGCTCCACACCCAAATACAATCTAATTTAAAATTTCAATTATATAAAAAAAAAAAAAAATTTAAAAATCCAAGCAGCATAAAACCACAAAATCTCACAAATCTTTTTTTCTTGAACTTCTTTCAGCTATCAAATCAAACTTTCAGAACTCAAAATTTTCATTTTTCCCAAAAACAAATTCTCAGAAACCAAACAGAGAATAGCTAAAATTCTTCAGCACAGACAGTTCTTAAACCCTAATAAAAAAAGAAAGAAGAAAATACTAGAGAGAGAAAGTACTACCTTAGTATCAATGGCTTTGTAGACGACTCCATAGGTACCTTCTCCAAGAACTTCGCGCTTCAGATACCTATCGGCGACTTTCTTTGAGAAATCGAGCTCCGTCATTTTTATTTTTATTATTATTATTTTAAAATTCTGGGTTTCGAAATTTTTATTCAAATTTATTATTTTTTTGGTATGTATTATGGAAAACTAGCTTGTGGGGCTCAAATTTGAGAACTTTCTAGGTGGATCGTCATTTTCTCCAGAAAATCCGAGAAAGTTAGGGTTCCAATTTCGGGCAATTAGAGTGAGAGAAAAAAAAGCCGTTGAAGGCTTTAGAGAGAGAGACGAAAGAGTAAAGCTAACGTCTACTGTCTATTTATGGTTTTCTAAAGGATATTTTGGTAATAGTGAACAACTCTTAGCTTGGGTTGTGTGTGTATATATATATGTATACATTTCCTCCTTTGTTCTTGTTTATTTTGTGATAAATCATTGTCATGGAAAAAGAAATTTATATACTCATTTCCCTTTTGTTCTTGTTTATTTTGTGATAAATCATTGTCATTAATTTTTTTTTTCTTTTAAGAAAAAAAAATAGTGTCCGCCATCTCTTCCTATACTTTGTATGTGTCAACTGGGGATTGAATTTTAACACTTTCACATAGATTTACCACAATATTTATACATATTTCGTCAATTTATGCACTAATTAATAGCTAAGACTTAAGTAGAGTTTGGGTTTAGATGTAGGAAGAGATGTGTCCTTAACATTATTGATTATTCAATTGCTGACATTTTCAATAAGGATTAACTTCAAATAATTACATTCATTTTTAAGGTGTGTAAGAGCATTAACATTAGTCTTCTTAAATATTTAGCTAAACTAATTCAAAAAACTTTACTTTTGCTTTTTTCACATAGACCTACCACAATATTTATACATGTTCTGTCAATTTATGCACCAATTAATAGCTAAGACTTAAGTAGAGTCTGGGTTTAGATGTAGGAAGAGATGTGTCCTTAACATTATTGATTATTCAATTGCTAACATTTTCAATAAGGATTAACTTCGTATATTTACATTTATTTTTAAGGTGTGTAAGAGCATTCACATTAGTCTTCTCAAATATTTAGTTAAACTAATTCAAAAAACTTTAATTTTGCTTTTTTAGCTATTTGTTATTTTCATATACATACATCAGTCTCAATACTTTATCAACATTGAAATTTAATTTAGTGAGAATAGACGCTCATTACATGTAAAGATGAGGCTATCCTCTTTAAAAACTTTAGTTAATTTAGTGAAACTGATGCACTCTTGTTTCAGTTGAGTTTAGATAAATTTTTGCTGAAATATTAAATTTGTGAGACTAATATGAATGCTCTAAGAGCATTCTCATTCGATAATTTCATCCTATTCTATTTTACTATTTCAAAAGGCTACTTTATCAATTATGCAATACCATTTTACAATACACTCAACATCCCAACTTTTATTTTACCATATTACACATTAAAATAATATATCTACATAATAAAATAATATATTCTGAAGAGAGAGAGAGAGAGAGAGAGAGAGAGAGAGAGAGAAAATGAAACAGTGGAGAGAGGTGGCAGATTTTTATAGGTAGAATAAAATAATAATTTTTGGATTTAGAATGTTGCTATAGTACCATCGCAAAATATGCGATAGTACTGTAGCAATATTGTAAATTTTTTAGCTTTAGCAGACTAGTTGTTGACATTTTTTGTGCTGAAATGGTAAATCTTGGCAAAATATAGCATATACCGTGCCAATTGCGAATTCACAAATTATTAGAATTCTAATGCATTCGTGGTCACCTTTTGTTTTTATTTCAAACCTCAAATAAGGTTTAAAATAAATGTCAAAAACCGTAAACTTGAGTTTAAATTTAGAAGTTCAGTCACGCATAAGAAAGTATTAGACATCCATGATAGTTGTCTCACGATGGTATCTTATATTGACATATTCTTATACATTACACAAGGACAAATAAAATTGAACTATGAGCATTTAGCTTTTGAGCCGCAATGCTCCATTATGTCATGTTTAAAGCAAGAATGATGTAAATGGCTGACAAATGGTTTTATTGGAGTGTGTAAGTTTAAAACACATGTAACCGATCTTGATGAATTGAGAGTATGATTTTATATATATATATATATATGTATGTATGTATATATGTATGTATATGCGGCCAATTAGTATTCATTTGTTGAGGATCTATAATTAAACCTAAGAATTTAGGATTAAATCTTAGTAGTTGTTGTTGTGTGTATGTTTAAATCCTTGAAAAAAAATATATAGTTTGAGGATTTGGAAATCATTTTGAAAATAGATGATACATTACAATTTAGCATAGGTATATACCGGCAACCCCAACATAACCTAAAAGGACAATGTGCCTAATTCATCATCTGGATCTCATTGTCTCTAGTGGACTAGAAGTAATGTGATTTGTTTGTTGGTGAGGATAGGGGCCTAAGAAAACATTGGAAAAAGTGCATTTTGTAGCTTCTATGGGTCCGTTTGGATAGAACTTATTGCTGAAAACTGAAAACACTGTAGCAAAATAATTTTTAAATGTGTGAATAGTGCCGTGAGACCCATTTTTAATGAAAAAGTTGCTGAAAAGTGAAATTTGTGGGTTCATGAACAGTGCACGGATGCACTGTTCATGAGGAATTAGTCAACAACTACGGCTGAAAGAAAAAGAAAAAGAAAAAGAAAAAAAAAAAAAAAAAAAAAGCTGAAAACGCTGAAACGCTGGGATAAGTTGAATCCAAACGCCCTCTATATCGTTTTGCTGTATAACTAATGTCTAGGAGTTACTTGTTCAAACTCAAAGTTCAAAAACCAAATTTACACTAACCTCAAAGTTCATGGATAATATTTGTAAAATTCCTCTCTTTTTTTCCCTCTCAATAGCTAAGATATAAAATTGATTCTAACACAGTTTGTATATGAATCTGATTCTTAATATTTTTCTTTACATACAGAATCAATTTAATAAAAGGCTTAAAACTCAATCATTTTAGGCTTTAGATTAACTGCATCAAACTTAGTGAACTCTCAAAATCAGTTAAGAGTTGAACTAATTTAATTTAGCCCATCGTTGCAAAAACACAAAACTTAGCTAACGTCTGAATAATAAAATAAGTTTAAAATTTGTTTAGTTTCAAACATATAAAATCAATTCTTAATATATTACATTTGTATTAATTTTAAGGTAGTATAAGATATTAATATCCAAAAAAAGTATATAAAAATGATTGTGCTATGGTTTGAAGAACCAAAATAATCAATCCTATTGAAAGCTAAAGGATGTTAATTTGATAAATCACAAAACCGTTTAAGCTACATTTTAAAACTAATCCTATGTAAAAATGAATTAAACTTTTAAAAGTTGGCTTTATATTTGTTTGAAACACATGGTAATTGACCAAGTAGCTTTTTATGAAAGCGTTCTAACTATTTTTTAATTCAATTATTAGAAGTGGGGAAGAGGAACTTGAATATGATTTTTCTCATAAAGGATATCAAATTAATAAAATAAGTTTTAATCCTGTTTAATTATTGGTCAAACATATGTCCTCATCATTCTTTATAACACACACAACATAGAAAGAAAATCCACATTAAGTACTTACAGAAACACATTTTATTCTCTCTATATATATAAGTACGTTAAAAGGAAATTATATATCATCATGTTATGCCAACATGATACAAGCCAAGTCACCAACCAGAAGCCTCCTTACCAGTCATTGTCAAACTGCAAAAGGTGCAAATGCAAACTTTAATTAGTTATATGTATCTATGACTATAAGTAATAATAGATGAATATGCAACTTAGAAACAAATTAGATTTTCATTAACAATCTCTTATACCTCTCTGGGAAATTCTCAGAATTACATGTTCTACTTAAAAATAATAGGTTATAAATTACACTTTCCACCACTAATGCTAAATAGTACACAAAAGCTTTAAAGATTATTAAAAAAAAAAAGTTTTAAAAAAATTATATATATAAAGACCAACAAAATGAACACAATTTTGTCAATTTATAAACCACCTAGCTTGACTCAATTTTTAAAGAGAATAAGTTCATCATGATGACATGGAAGTACCATAGTCGGGGAGGTGGAGACTGAAATCTTGAAGGTTGGGCTGAGTAGGCTGTAGACGATATGGATTAAAGATTGGAGGCACCTGAGGAAGACCACAACTAGGTTGCTCTTCTACAGAGAATGGGAATGATTCCAATACGCGTCGACGATCCTCAGTCTTAGCTACCATGGCCATTTGCTGATGTTGATCTAATGCTGCCTGATGCTCCAAAGCTACCTGATTCTCCCTAAGCTGAATCTGCAATAATAAAGAATTAAAACAATTATTAGTCTTAATTAGTTTATCATGTCTGCTAGTAGTAAGCTTAAAAAACAAGAGCTGCCATTGTAAAAATGTTTTTGGCTCTAGTACTAATTGATTGAGAATGATGGATTTCTTGTCAAATCCACACGCGAGGGCCATGCATGATACAAACTAATTAAGTAGCATTCAACTCTATATAAGCTCATATAAGAATTACGCTCACCAGATGGCACATATGTTCATTTTCATCGTGAAGCATTTTCCCCTAAATGTGAACAAGAAGGATTATTAATGATTAGATATAACAGAAGGGAATGAGATGACAAAGGTTCAATAATAATAATAATAATGGTACGTGTGTGTATGAGAGAGAGAGAGAGAGAGAGAGAGAGAGAGGTGATTTAACTGATCGCACAATTTACCTTCCTTCGAAGATTGTCAATCTGTTGTTGTAAGAGCTCGAACTGTAATTTCCAGTAAGAAAAAAAAAAAAAAAAAAGATTATGTCAAACACACTCACTTATATTAGCCAACTTTCTCAAACTTATATTAGGCAACATTTCATGTATAATTTTAATACAATTAGAACTTAATAACTTCCATAATGAATGTTTAGCAATAAAATGATGTGATTCAAATTGTCTCTCTATATATATTTGCTAATTAAGCCCATAAGAATATTTAAAAACACTATACCATTCTTTCTCGAACTTTGTTGACTGAGTTTTCCAGCTTTTCCTCAAGTTCATGTAAATCTCCAAATTGTACAGAATTCAAGTCCTCACCAGTGTAACGTTGCAAATTCAATTCAAGGCTCAAGGTTTCTCTTTGCATCCTTTTCAACTCACCATGCATCTGCCCCTACACATAGTAAAGAGGCAAACCTTAGAACCTTTAGTCGTGTTTATAATCTATTACAATTGGGATGCGATGTACGTACCAGCTGGTCATTGCTTTCTGGAATTTGATCAGTCCCTGTTGCAATCTTGTACCTTCTTATGATATGTTCCATGCTGTAGTAATAGAAAAAAACGTTGATCTTGAATATTAAAAAAAAAAAAAAAACATTGATATTGAATATAATTGTATTATGGGTTGGTTGGAGCAAAAGCCATCAATAACATGGAAATATGGCAATATTTGAAAATAATTTCCTACGAGAAATATTTTGACATCAGATGTCTTAAGGGAATCAACAAAATATCAAAATACATTCTAAATATATAGCAGTAATCAAATGAAAGCCCTGCACTTTGTCTCACTCTTAACAAATTAGAGTCTAAAATCTATTGATTTGGAAATTATCATTACTAAAATGGATGCAATAGAAGACATAGAGCTATATCTAGTTTACTATATGATTCTAGGTTGTTACATGTTGTAAGCTACATTATTTTTGCTCTTTCCTTTCCTCTACAAATTTATTATTTTCTTTTTTATTTTAATATGGTATTAGAGCCAAGTTTATATAATTTTTAATAGGGTTCAAGTAGCCCACCATCAAGCATCACTTGGCTTAGTCACTACTAACCACCATACGGGCTAGCAAAACTAACTAAAGTTTGGAATAGTCACTATTAGCTATTGTCCCAAAATATCTTTCACAATCTACTTTTCTCTATGGATAGGGCACTTTATAGCTTTCTTTTCACGTGTGTAGATTCTAATTTTGGGATTCCTTTTCCCATTTAAGGCTTCCAAGTCACACAAATTGGGCTGTCACTCATTTGTCCTTTTGCTTCATCTCTATCACTCACTCCCATGCATCACCACGACTTCTTTATCCATCAATGTTCCTCCGGCCATAAGTGTGGCATTCTTTGACCATCGCAACCACTCCTTGTTCACTAGTACAACCATTCTCAGGCCCTTGTAGTCGTCCTCCGACATTCATAAGTCGTCTTTGTCCATTGCCATCATTATAATTGCTCTCAATTGTCAATTCATTTTACATTTTATCTGGCCTATTCTTTGTCGATTTGGTCCATTCTACATCTAATTCTGTCATTTGCCTTCATGGTTTCCTTCATTAGATTACAATTCCAAACTTAAGATTCCACCTTAGGTTTGAAGGAGATGTTAGTATATGCACATGTTTTCTATGACTTAGTATATTTGCCCTCTATGTTTTACTTTGTACATAATTTAATCATAGCCCCTTCTTATGTCATGAGTCAAGGGTAATTGATATGTCTTGATTAAGACATAATCAATAGCCCCTATAGGCCAATCATTGTGTGTATATATACACCCTATATTGAGTTCTTATAATACATGAACAATACAAAATAGTAAAACTAGATTGATTTGAACCATATAAAGCATTAATTCTGCTCTCTCCTTCTCTCTCTAAATATTTATTTTCTTCTTTATATTTGACCTTTTAAATGAAATATATTAAGGAAAAAATTTGTGGAAGAAATAACTACAGGAGATCAATTCTTATATCATACTATAAAGTCCTTAGTTGAACCAATAATATCATAAATCTTAGTTCAATTCCACAAACAAATACTAATCTTTCTAGATTCTTAAAAAAAAATTATAATCTTTCTAGTGACAAGTAAGAATAATATCTTCTATTCCATTTTAGATGTTCCACCATGTATTTTATTGATTGCAATTTGTCATATATTTATTTCACTTTTCTTATAATATAATCAAAGGTTTTTATTTTTTGTATTCTAATTTTTTTTAAATAGACACATGACACACTAGAGTTAGTAGAGTATAAAATGAACCATTAAAAGTTGGATGAATCATATTTATTGGACAAATAATAATGATAACTATTATCTTCACAGCAACAATGGCTATATCGAAATTCAAAAGTCATATACCACACTTTCTCAAGGTCCCAAATAAAGATTACCTTTTACCAATGTTGATCCTAACATGGTCGCTCTTAGATGTCAGTTGGAATATATTATGTCATTATTAAAGCCACTAGGTTTCACAATGAGCTTGACACATGGAAATTAAATTGAAAGAACAATAAAGAGAAAAGAACTTATTTGAACCACAAAAGATGGACCTATTTTCTTTTTGGTGCTAGATTCTAATCCTGATTTCAAGAGCTGCTCTTGCCTACGTAATATATATATATATACGTAAAAAAAAAATTGATTAGTATTTTGATTTGATGATAAAAATTTATCATTAAGATTAAATGCTATAGTTTAAAATATTTTCTAAAAAATATATATATTACGTAAAAAAGATTATTTTTTTCTTAAAAAAAAGAAAAGAAAAAGAAAAGGGTTCTTTTCATATTTTACACAAAAATGAGTCTGCATGCAGCATGTACCGAATCATAAATCCTCCCACATTCTGCTTTTTTATTTTATAGAAATTATCTAAAATACTAATTGTAGTGAGCATAAATATAGGCCAATATTTTTTCCCCAAGAAATATATATTACTACAACAACAATTAAACCTAGTCCCCATTTTTTTGGGGCTGGCCATAACTCTTTACATTTTAACTTAAGTTATCTACTCAAAAAAAAAAACTAAGTTAATTTACCCAATTAATTAAAATTCCATAGAACATAGAAATCTGATCATGTTATAAAAGTACAAAATTACAAGTCAAGAAGATCGATACAGAAGTCAGAAAAATATATCCAACTGAGGTAGAGATCTGAAACTAATTAAACTTTGAGATCATAAATTCATAATCATCATGTATTTGCCTCAGGCAAAAGTAACATTTTATAAAAATACCAGAACCAAAAAAGCATGGAGCAGCTTAGCTAGGCTAGGTCAAGGCAATCATCAGCTGGTCAAGTTATAACTGTAAAACTGACAAAATAACATGGCATGGAGAGAGAGAGAGAGAGAGAGAGAGAGAGAGAGAAACCAGACGAAGTTGATGACTGAGAAAACCCTAGCCATAACATTTAGGAAAAACAACTAAAGAGACCAAATCCAAAACTTTTATCAAAACAAAGGACAAGATGTGAAGTGCATGGTTTCAAACATGATATAAAATTATAAATTCAGAATCTCATAAGTAAATACACAGATAAAAGATCCCATTTTGAAGATCAACAAAACCTGCAATATTATTCACTTTGAGATACTATAACAAAAAAGAAAAAAAAACCATAAAAACAAAACTTGCAGAACAAGAAATGAAGCAGAAAACATTAAAAATATAAGATTTAAAGCTATACCCAGATGTGTCACTGCAGTACTCATACAACTTTCCAGAGCTTGAGAAGACCACGATTCCAATTTGGGCATCACACAGCACAGAAAGTTCATGGGTTTTCTTAAACAACCCTACTCTTCGTTTTGCAAAGGTGACGTGTCTTGTGGTTCGGTTCTCTATCCTTGAGATTGACACCCTTCTCCGTCCCATTTTCCTTGTTAGAGAAAGCAGAAAAAAAATGGGATTTTTATCCTTTTAACGCTCAAATTCCTGGTTCACAAAAAAGATAAAGTAACCAATCAATTGGTTCTAAAATGCCACTAGGAATAACAAGCATATATGTTACATTTTTGTGGAACAAATTTTCTATATATATTACTTTAGTGCTTTTTCTTCTTTTCCCCTCCTATGGAAGTTCATCAAAGGCCTAGTAGAATCAAGGAATTGTAATCAAACAATGTGAACACATAGTTCTAAAAACCCTAATGGTGACATATATTAGCAATTTTTGCAGTATGTAAGAGAGAGAGAGAGAGAGAGAGAGAGAGAGAGAGAGAGTGTGTGTTGAATAAAGGAAAAGCAAGCAATGCTAAGAGTTGGTACCTTTCTTTCTTCCTTTGCTTTTTGGATGTTTGGCTTGAAGCGTGTGGCTTGAACAAACCAACCCAGTACTATATAGGTGACATTCTTTCCAAATGGTCCATCTTTTTGTATAATATTACAGAAATACCTATTACAAGACTCAAGTAGTTTCTCTTTAAGTGTGTGTGTGTGACTGTGTGTTATAGAGAGAAATGCTTGTGCTTGTAAAAATGTTCATCACATGTAAATGTGATGTTAATATGTCTTAATTTGTTCAAGTATTGATTGCGTGATTACTTGGAATGAAAAATTCCACACGTAATTTTGGACAAAGTGAAAGGTCATATATTGACCTATGAAGTTTGATATAAGACTAAATAATTCACTAAAGAGTTGATCAGAACTGTAAAAGAAATTGAATAACAGCAGAATTATTGAAAGTATATGAATTCAGACAAAATTTACAAGCATTAAGTACCTAGTTGTTTTTTTATTTTTTGACAAAGAAGTACTTGCTTTGGTGAATGTATATGTATGGTTCTTATTTCTTAAGATGACTACAAGTCTTGCAATTTCTTTTATTTATATATTTTTTCCAACAAAAAAGTACTTCATTTATCAGAAATGGTATGTGAAGCTATATTAAAAGCTGCTTTCTTTCTATATGGTAAAAATCTGAAATCTTTAGGGAGCAAATAGGTGTTGCAAATTGCAATGGTTGTTGGTTCTATCAGCCTCCATGGTTCTAGTTCTTTCTTTTTTTCTTTTTTTTTGGGTTTGATAATAAGTATATCTGATATTATGAATATCTTGGCATTTCTGTAATTTCCTGTAAATATCATATCAGTACTTGCATATACAAGTATTATTCCTTCACTGTCTTCCATTGAAAATAGGAACAAAAAGTGTTTATGTCATATACTGACTGTTAACCACCACACCCTTTGGACCACTCTATCTATGCCAACCTAGCGACCTACCCTTATTTGAGGTTTCCAAATTGGGAAATGGTAGAAAATCTGGGCACAGTACCAATTCTACTGTTTCTCAAATCCCCCAATTCAAAATTCCTAGTCACACGCAAGAATTGACAAAGCATACACCTTCCCTTTTGTGCCTAACTATTCTCACAATTTTTTTTTTAATTTAAAAAAAAATCGTTGTGTAAGTAGTGATTGATGCATGAAAAATAATTATTGACTTGATCTTTATTATATATCAATCACAATATGTTGCTCGATCGAATAATTATACAAAAAAATTTGGATTTTTTTCAATGGGGTGTTATTAGAATTATTGTTTGCAATATTTTATGCTATACAAGATTAAAAATATCAAGAGAATTTATGTCTTAACCATTAGTCAATTACGCGTCAAACCATTTCAAGAAGATGGTGCTAATAATCTATAGAGCTTGACCATTAGACTTGCCACTTTATTCGATTTCTCCAATGCGCATGCATTGTACGTCAAAAACTTGACCTTGCTTTGGGTGGTTTCCATGAAAATCCAAAGAAACTAATAATTTGACCTTCCCTTTTCCCATAACATATTGTTATATTATCACAAAATCTCCATTGAAAGATAGTGTATTTGTGCAAGAAGAGTATATTATTTTCCCTTCTAGAAATTGTTCAAGGTCCAATATAATACATGTGAACTCGATAAATATGACATAATTTTAATTTCAAACTTTTGAAAATACTTAAAAAGAACACAAAATATTAGCTGATTTTGAATAATTGCATGATGAGTTTTAAAATCTTAATTTTGTGTGTTTCGGATCATGATTGTCTGATAGCTTTATTAGCAGACATCACAAAATTTATGTTACTAATTAAACCAAAGTCATTAGGTCATTTTTATATGGAAGACAGGGTCAACACGGGTTTACATAAAAGAATATATGACTAATGGTAGTGATAATAATGATAATTAAGTCTGAACATGACATTTGATGAAATTTCATATTTCCAAACCTTTCTATAATTATATACATAATCTGCACTACACGTTTCCATTTTCCAAGTTTATCTAAACGGACTAAAGCCCAGTCTTCATACAAAATTTTCCACACGGAAATATATCTGGTATTCACCAAATGAATAATTTGATTTTTAACATCGAAGGACCAATAAAAATTGATCAAAATTTTTGCAAACACATATATATGATATATGCTAGTCAATTGTAAATTTGTAAAGTACGTATTATCATGGGCTAAACTGATATTTGTCTTCATAACGTGACCTACTAGTGTTGTGCCTATGAAATATATCAAAGGATTTAGTGGAAATTGTATTCTTTTCCATCACGAATTTTTTTTTTTAAAAATTTCCGTATGACATTATTTAGACTTTTGAGAATGCAATGTCCCACACATCACAGCAACAAACCGTAGTTAATTAGAAACTTACTTCACTTGTTAGGAGACTTCCATTTTTTTTGTCATCTCTCTCTCTCTCTCTCTAGACTTGACAGTTGAGACAAAGAGAACAAAATTAAATTTTTTTTCTTTCTCACAAAATCTGAGATGGGTTTTCCTTGTTTCAATATTTAAGAACATTTAAAACCCTTTCAAAATAACCTAATAAAATACTTGTCATACAAATGTCATGAAAGGGTCATGTTTCTCTCAAAGTTGAAAGTGAAACATGACCCTGGGGTGAAGCCATGATAGCTAAACCAGAACCACCAATAGAAAGAATAAAAGAACAATATGTCTGCCTGTAACTGGAATCTGTTTTACGTCTATTTCACCTACCCATCTTCAGATTTCACATGGTCCGCAAAGACCTATAAAAAGCATGGAACTTTAATAATGTTCAACGATAAATAAAGCTATGACAAGAAAATGGAGGAGGCATGAGAGAGAAGGATTTGACTAGTCTATTAAGATGATGACACGTGTTCACTAGTGACCACGTATTACAATCTTGATGAGTTCAATGCACTAGTCCCGAGCTTGTCACAATCTTAACGGGTCTAATACACCAGATCCAAGCTTTGTATGAGAGACAGATAAGAGATTGGAATGATTATAGAATAAGTAGAAATATAGTGATGGAGTTTAACAAATGTTAATTTGTCTTACTTCATAAATGGAAAATTACCGCAATTGGCCTAGTTCATGATTGAACAATAAAATATTATACACCTACACTACATATACACACCCAAAGGTTCCATTTCTATTGAATAAAAAATTTTATTATCAGACATGATCATTGGTGGTACTTAATTTGTTTGTGCTAGTTTAGCTTTGAGCCTATTCTATATCATTAGGTTACCCAAGCATTGGTTTGCACAATGTCTTTCGGCAATTTTTTCCTATAACATTGAACATGAAGTACCCACCTAATTTGATATGAAATTAACTATAAGTATATACGTCCATAATATGCTTCAGTTTTTATTTTTTCCTTCTTCTTCTTCTTTAACCTTATAATTTCAAGTTTTCTACTCTTTTTAAGCATAAATTTTATTGGATTGAGTGACAAGTTTGCTTCCTAGCTGGTACGTGAAACAAGAAGGAAAAAAGAGAGGGATACTATATATATATATATATATATAGGGAAAAGTACAGTGGCAAAATAGATTAATGAGTTCTTCTAGGAACATAACAAAATTCACAATATTTTTAAATTAGTCAAACACCTTACACATGAGTCATTAAAAAAATTAATTACAAATTGCGGTTGGCTTATTTGTGACATGGATTAGGATAATTTAGGAATGTTATGAAATCGTTATATTTTTTATTTATAATTTTGTTTACCCATGATAGGCCAGCTGGGTAAGATCAATTAATTAATATAATGTTACTTTATGCATTTAGAGACTCATCCTCACCACGGACTCGGAAATGAAAATTTCACCAAAGTGTAATTTTGCACTTTTATGGTCTTGCCATGGTGTACACAATTGAGAAACTCACCAAAAATATGAGACTTAATGTGGCATTTGGTATAGAGTAATATTTTAGGATTTGCAAGAATGTTTAAAGATTCTTATGTTTGGTTGCAAATCACACTAGAAAATACTAGGGGAATCTGGATTTCCCCTCAAGTCCCTCAACCCCTCTTTTGTAGGAATATGGATTCTCTTTAAAACAAGTGGGTATCTAGATTCCTAAGCTTAAAGGAAATTGTATTTTTTATATAATCATGTATAGTTTAAAGCAATTTGACACAAGAAATATTACCCTCTAAAATAAAACCTTCACAAGGAAACGAAAGGAAAGATATTAACCTCTAGAAATTTTATTGAAAATAAGTGTTTTGAATTCCATCATGTATCAAAATAAAAACATTTTTGCTAAGAGAAATACTTTTTTCACAATATTTGCATAATACTTTCACAACAAATCTTAAATGATAGGTTGTTATTGTGGATAAAAAAGTAATTTAAGTAGTGAGTTCAAAATTCAAATTAAAACCATTAACAACTATTATCACTTACGATTTGTTATGAAAATATTAAAGATGTAGATGTTTCAAAAAGTTAAAAAGAACTACTTCAATTAACCAAAGGTCTCTTGAAATTTAAGAGAAAGTTTCACTATTTATCTTATTTTAATAATCTAACTTAATTTTTTGTTTTAACAATGAGTTAATCCCACATTGAAAAATGAGTGTGAGTTAAAGAGATTTAAAGCCTGTGTTGTGTATTCAAGAGTATCCAAGAATTAAATCATTTTGGATATACACCACTATAAGTTTTTTTTTAAAAAACATTCTGTTCTCTCTCCGTGTGTTTTGTTAATACATAGTATTCTAAAAAAAAAAAATTGGATATTAAACATTATGTTTACAATATGTGGCTCCATGTAACTGTTACACGTGGTCAGGCATGCTTTCACAAATGGATGTGCTATCACAATAATATAGTTTGTTTTAAGTAAAACACAATTACGAAGGTTTCAAAAAATTTAAAATATTACTCCTATTTAAAATATATACCAGAAATTTTGAAATAAAAAAAAATCTTAAAGGAATTGCTTTATTTCTTTTAATATTATTTTCTATATAGTTTTTGGTTTTAATAAAAAAAATTTCCTAAAATAAGATGCAGTTGATTTATACATTCGTAGCATGGTTATATTATGTGGTCGGCCTTTTTTATTTTATTTTAATTTATAAAAGTTTGTTTCTTAGTTGGTCTTGGATTCTAATATGAAGCCGGAAGTCCAATTCCAACAAGAGATTAGAGATGATATGTAACATATGATAATGCATATTCATTAGACACTCCAAGTCCATTGGGCTCAAGCCCGATTTACTTTTTTTTGTATAGTAATTTATTTGTTGTGCATACCCCTGGCGGAGCCAGAGGGGGAAGGGGCACCTCCCCCCCTCTACTTTTTTTTTTTTTTTTTTGTATTAGTAGTCATATAGAGGGGAAAAAAAAAAGACTTCTACTTGTTGAAACTTGAAAGTGATCAAACTACCTACTTCACTATTTTTTATTTTATTTTTTATATCATTATTTACACCATTTTTACTATTTATGATACTTTTCACAGTATTTTATCTTTGAATGATGCTAGAGATATTACAAATTTTACTACTTATGTCTTACAAATTGGCATGTCACCAATCACAAAAAATAATTTCAAACATTTATTCATTATATTTTTTAAGTAACACTAATCATATTTTTACTCCATCAATTTGTAAATTTTTTAGTAGCTATGAATTGGTTGTTTTTGTTTATTTATTTTAATAATATGAAATATATTCATATTTCCTTACAATTGTTTATTTATTTTGTTATTATTGTTGATTAATATTTTTTAGATAAATTTTACTTTTAATATTGTCTTTTAATTTTACCCCCTCTAGACTAAAATCCTAACTCTGCCACTGTTGCATACCCATTACTTGTATAGAACTCTTCCATGCATGTATTTAAATTTAAAAGCCCTCTATTGTATCATTACAGATAGAGAATTTGTTTTAATTGAGAGAGCTTAATTACGTGAGAAACCTCGAAAGAATCCTAGCCATCTTGAAAGATAAAGATATCCGGAGTAGTTCAAAGTTCAAACCAAATTAAAATATGGGCTTTCCAAAAATTGTTTACATGCACCACATATCCTATATACGACCAAATTGGATTAATAATGCCACTTTTATTTCTCAAAAGCATATATGAAGTTTTATATGCTTTCTCTCCCCCTTCTTATAATAAATTTTTTTTTTGCACATGCAATTGATATAATTATCACTAACTACTATTCCTTTTGTTTTCCACATATAAAATGAGGCATGAAATTATTGTAACTAGTCAAAATTGAATATGTCATTTTGGCTTGTTATTTCTCTTATATTATATAATGTGAAGAGACTTATGAGACCTTGACTAAATAAAGGTCTGTTTGGGGTGAAAGGGAGATTGTCTCGAGTTACTCAATCTGTAGGAACTTTGTGTCTAGGAACTGGGTGTCTTTGTGTGAGGTGTCTGATCCTCCTGCTATTGATTTGATTAGAGAGTTTTACTCTAATTTCTCTATTTATTCTGAGGTCACAGGTGGTCATTACTTGACTTCTTGGATTCAAGGTCAAGAGTTTACCATCAAACGGTTTCCGAAGCTTTAGGAGTGTCTTTAGTTCATAAACCCACATACCCATATTTTCCTTCTGTTGATGACATTATGTCACTTCTCTATAGTAGGCCTATTTCTTAGGGTACTGAACCAAGTTTCAATTCTTGTGAATTCATTGAGCTTAATTCTTTATATTGAGGATTTCCTGTTATAACATCTATCTTATATTTAGTGGTGTTCGAGTTGTGGTGTAGTGCAGTTTTGGGTCATTTTTAGCACCGTACTTTGCGGTGTGGTTTAGCTAAAACCATAAATGTACCGCACTTTATTTTTGCGGTCACATGTACAATGTGGTGTGGTGTGGTGCGGTTGAAAGTTTAGCCAAAACTATAACTGCACCGCACCTCATTTTTGCAGTCACATATACGGTGCGGTGAATAAGATGCGGTTTGAATGATTTGAAGTTGGTATATTTTTCAAATTTTAGGCTTTTTCTACTCAGTCTAAAACTAATTTTTCCCTTTGTTTTGGTCCAAGTTATAAACTATTGAGTTAGTTTTTCTTTATTTTGGGCTGACTTTTCTAATCAACACTTGCTAAGGTTATCAATTTTTTTTTGTTGAAAACTAGGGATATTAAACTATTAATAATATATTTAATATTAAAAATAATTAAATATATTAGTATATAGAGAGGGTGCGGTGCGGTGCGGTCTGTGCAGTTTTCTTATTGTAAAATTGCAAATTGCATTGTACCATGCGGTGCAGTGCACTATTACTTGCGGTGTGGTATGGTTATGCCATTTTGCAGGCGGTTTTGTTGTGGTTTTTGTGGTTTATGCGGTTTGGTGAACACCTCTACTTATATCTCATGTTCATATTGTTCCCATAGATAGACATGTTTTTCTTTATGCTTTTGTTATCGATGGTTCCTATGTGTTTTCCCTCCCTGTTTATCCAAACCATTGTTGATGTTTCTAGGGGTAAGAGTAAATGTCAGAAATTCTTCTTTCCCATGTACATTTATAGGATTTTGAGGTTTATAGTGTTATTTGAGTTTCTATTCTTAGAGTTAGTTCACATCACCGCCCCCATAGGAGCCACTTTTCTTAGACAGCAACAGACACAAATGAAGAGTGCTAAACCAAGCATTAGGACGTCAAAGAGATCACGAGGAGAAGCTTCTACTACAGCTCTTGCCTTTGGTACTATGCCTGCTGCTAAGGAGACTTTTGTGGATCTGATTGTAGCTGTGGACCCTTCTAGTGGTGCTGATGATGTAAACCCTGCTGTTGCCCCTCCTTTCTCACTCCGTGCCATGATGGAGTCAATCATGACTACTTAGGCAACTCATGGATAGCTTTTGGATGAGTTGTTGATGGAGGTTGCATTATTAAGAGCAGATTTTGCAAAGTATAGGAGTACTTTTCCATCTCTTCCACCCTTTATTGACTGATTTTGCCTTTGGCAATTCGTAACAAAAAGAGGAAGTAGGTTTTAGGACTTTTTGTGCTTAGGGGGAGTAGAGTTTTTGTATTTAGGAGGAGTTTGATGTATTTTTCTTTATTTTTTTTCTTTGCTTTTGATGTTTTTATTTCTTTGTTTATATCTGCTTAGAGTTTTTGTGCTTGATTCACAAACATTGATGTGCTTATCGATTATGATAGTTATTGATGATGAGGTTATTCATTATTGATGTGTTTACTATCTCTTTATATATGTCTTGTGAATTAAAATTCAGATTGTTTCTTAGATTATGGTACTATATTTTCTACACATGCGTTTATAGTTTGTTTTCAGTGTTTTAGGAATTTACAGGTTAATTTTTTCAACAATTGTTGTTTATACTAGCAACTAATAGTTAGTAGTTGTGTAAGAATTGTATCAGGGCAATATCTTGTATTTAGGCTGGTATTTAATTTAAGCATTATATTTTGTATGTGTTTTGTCATGGATTGCCAAATGAGGAGATTGTTAGGTTTTAAAGATTTAGGTTTAAATGTTTAGAATCATATTTTTATTGTGTTGGCAAACTGAGAATTGAGTTTTTGCGTTGCTCGACTGATCGAGAAATTAGTTTCGATTGATTGAAAATCACAGGCACAGAAATTCTGCAGATTTTTAAACTAGGCCCAAGCCTGTGAAATTGTTTAGGGTTTCATTCCAACTTCTCCACATATAAAAGGGGAACCCTAGCTATGTTTTTCAGAATTTTGGAAGACTTATGTGTTACTTTTTGTGAGATCTAAGAGGTTTTGTATCTTCTATCTACAGAAGAATCTACCGTAGCAAGATCTAGAATCAAGAGTTGGTGGAATATAGTTGCTATATCAAGATCATTACTGATAGTGATCTAAAACTTTTGAATGGGATCTCAAAGTCACAAGCAAGGGTGCTTGTGTTGGTGTAAATCCGAGAAGAGAAGGAGTCCTTGGATTCGGAGCTTGCACGTGGTCGTGTTAGTAAGTTACTACTGGAGGTAGCAATAGATTTAGGGTTAAATCTGATTGTAAAAATTTCATTTCTCTAATAGTGGATTTACTTTACCTTAAGGATAGTGAGGTCAAATCATCCCCAATAATTAATCTTGAAACGATTCGTTTCATCGGTTTTTCTAGGTCATCATATTGTGGTATTATTTACTTTTTCGCTTTTATACATGATATGATATATTATTGTTTAACCTAGATCTAAATAATAAACCTAATAATCAACTTGGTTAATTAATTAGGTTGAACAATTTGGTTTTAGGGGTATAAATGAACAAAAATAATATATATATATATATATATATATATATATATATATATATGGGCAAAACATGGTTATAGTGCTTAAGTGTTAACCTTATTTTATTGTTTTAGTTTTATTTTGATATTTTGATATTTAATTTGGATGAATTTTGAGATTCATAAATTTAGGCAAATTTTGTGAATTGTAATAATTTAGTGAAAGAAAAGTAATTAATGGTTGACGGAAGCCTACCTTTTTTTTACAATGTATGAAATATCGAAGCACAACGCACCGACTTAACCTGAACCAACCCAATCTGCATGGTTGGGGTTGGGTTGGTTTGTACACATCTAATAGGTTCAGATCAAAATTTCTCAACCCAAAAAGGTCAGGTTGTGTTGAAAAAAAATCCTCCAACATGATCTAACCTAACCCATGTACACCTCAAAATAAAGTATTAACTGCAAAACATATATAAATCCAATTTTGTTTACTTTATCATGCTTTTTGAATAGTATTTTTATTTATATAACCTGTTCAAATTAGTTCTTTATTTGATATATTGTGGCTTATGGATAATAGTTCTTTACATGATCATGCAAATTTCAATTAAAAGCTTATTTGTCTAGATCAATTATGTTAAAAGAAATAATTATTAATTACTAGATCTCTTAGGTGCTCAAAATCCTAAAAATAAAAAATAAAAACTAAATAAATTATGCTATATTTCATTTTAGAATAAGCAAACATGGCGACAAGTTTCATAAGGCTCTCCTGTACATGATTTTTTTTTGGTGTTATAAAAAAAAGTCATATCTAATTTTTTTTTTTTTTTAAAATCTCCAGTTAAATGAAATATTGTTTAGGAGAATGTTGTACCATATATCACATGTCTCACATAAAAACATTGAATGAATGCATTGACCTTCATCCAAAGTAATACATTTTAACATTATTGAGTTCATTTATTCAATTCACTTCAAATTAAATGTCTCATCAACATTTTGAAGAATTTATTTACGTAGGTCTGAACTTATTTATTTTTATACAAGATAGAAATTCTACTCTAGTCTAATCTAAGTGTATATGTATATGATACTCTCTCTTGGAAACTTGAACCTTGATCCTTGCCCCTCACACCTCATAAGTACTTATATATACTTGTGAAGTAACCATCGTACCAAGGGTATGCGGTAGTGGTCTGAACTTAATATACTTTAATAGTACCTATTGATCGAGCTTTACAAAATCCTACATTTGTTAATATTGGTTCATGGCTACTCAAACGTTTGTTTGAAACTAATTACACTTTAACAAGTAAACTTTGACTTTGTGAAAAATCATATGTGCACATAAAACTTATATTAAAACCTTATAACCTACCCAAAAGACATTACTTAAAATATAGTCAATTAGCTCAAACTTAAAAAAGCAACAATCCTTAAACCATGTTTACTTGAAAAAAAAAGGTTTAAGAGTAAATCATCAGTATATATCAATATGCATTTCATTCAAAGATATTTAACCATTCAAATTGTAAATAAGGCGTAAGGATTTAAGTGTTAATTATTGTTATGAGTTGTAAATTCAAATCTAAGAAATTTTTTTAAGTTGGAGAGTATTGATGGCTAGGAAATTTATAAGAAATATTTTGGTGGTAATGATTCAGTTAGTTATCATTAGTCTTGATGAAGTGCAAGCTAATGACCTTGCCATTATCCCTTACCAATCCCTTCATTTCCAATTTCACCTCATGAATCTGAAGTGGATAATATTCAAGAACTATTTATTGACTGTCTTTTAGTAAAATTTGAATAATGTCAAAATCGTTATATAAAGGATATGAATTTACGAGTGAATTTGTAGAATCTGCTATTTATCGTTTTTCAAAATGCATGAGGCTTCATAAGGTATTTTTGAACCATCCAGTGTTTGACATCACTATAAAGTAATATTCTGTATCAGCATAAGTTCTATAAAACCCTTTCGTTTGGAAGCTTGTTTTATAAATTGTTATGAATCATCTACTAAAAAGCACTAAGATCTCATTTATACGCAAAATCCACTCTCTCTCTCTCTCTCTCTCTCCAAATGCATATATGCATGAATAGTATATTTGTGAGAAACCATAAAGATTCAACACCCTCATATTAAATTCATCCCAAGCATGCATGTTGTCTTTGATTACACCATAAACGTCAAATATTAGGTTAATTTGACCCATAAATAGAAGTTGAACCCTTGATATCTAATATTGACTCTGAGGTAGACTATGTTTGGTTTGATGGAAGCGGAAGGAAAGGAAGAGAAGAAAGTGACTTTTCCTTTGTTTGGTTAGAAAGAATAGGATGAAGGAAAGAAGAATGGGGGAAAAGAATTTTGTGGGGACTGTCATTTTTCCTTTCATAACTTACTCTTAAACCCTTGAAAGTTTTAACTTTTTTGTAAAATTACTTTTTTATCCTTATTAATTTATAAATTACAAGGATAAAATGGTAAAATAAATTATTATTATTATTATTATTATTATTTTCCCTTTCTCTTTCTCTCTACATCCAAACACACATAAATAAGTATTTTCTCCCCCCCCTTATTTTTCTTCGTCTATATTAGTTTTTTATTTTATTTAGTATTATCTAGTTTCAATTCAATTTTTGATATCTTTGTACTTTTGTTTATTATATAGTCTTTATGTTTGAGCTTCTTTCCCTACTTTATTTTTATCTTCTTTAAAATTAGCTTATAATCCTTACCTATGCAAGGGTAAAATTAAAAAAAAAAAAAAAATAATGTGTGTGTATTTGTAAAACATTTCTACCCAATAAGTAAAGATTGTACATATTCAAAATGTTACATAAGGAGTAATAAATTTGAATGGAGACCTTTTATATTTCCTAAATGCATGAGTTTGCATGTAAATATGATTGATACAAAATTAGTATAATTGAAAGGATACATATCATGAAAGTGCTTGAAAACTATGTAGACATGATGTCAAATTATAGGGTAATTAATATGACTCTATAAAATTGGAGTTTAATTAGAATCTAATTCAAATTTTTGATTAAGCTTTCACTTTAATATATTGTATATAATATATTAATTATGACTAAGGAGTAATAGAAATATATAATGATATTTATAAGAATAAGTTATATGTCTTCATATTATTGGTTTACTAATTCACATACTAGATATGTGCAGTTCTTTTATTAGACTAAATAGAAATTATTTACAACATAATGTAGCAATATATATGATTGGAATTTTATTTTTGTTTTAAGATGGTATGAAGGTAGCAAAATGCATTTGTGTTTAAAATTTCCTTGTTTTCATAATTCTATCTTCCAGTAAATGAAGTGATTCTATTATTTTTAAAATCAAATTTTACTTTGTTAGAAATAACTTTTTTTTTTGTTTCCTTATTACTACTAATGATTTTGGTGAAAATTATGCCAATTATAATCTTTACAAACTACATTTGTCTAGATCTTCATTATTTATTAATTTGAAACGAAATTGTTTTTCACTTAATTTAACATTTAAAATTTAATAAATAGAAATAATGACTTATTTCATTAGTTGTGATTTTCATATGCTTTTGTGTAAAATGTGTTGCTTTTAGATTTTTGGATTATCCCCACGATGGTTTTGTGAATTGAGTGGATAATAACTTCTGGATCATTATGAAAAAAAATGTATTTCTAATAAAAATTACCACTGTCAAACTCAAACCCTTAAAGATTTTTCTTAAGTTCTTGAATGAAGAATCTTATGGAGAGTATTTCCTTAACTGTGAATTAAGATGGACAAAGATTATAGTTATTCAACTACTTATTCCAAAATTGACAAATAAATATTGAGAAATTATGCGAGTGCCCTATATTGCGATTAGGTGGACAAGAAGATCCAACGGTAACTTCAATATAATAAACTTTTCTATTGTATTTCTTGTTTTTCATGCAGCAAACATCATTTTATTATATAAAACCACCTTATTCTTTTACACTTTTACTTTTACTAGAAGCATAATCCTCCACATTCTTCTTTATTCCACATTTAATATTTTTAGTGTGTTATGGTTTCAGGTTGTTTTAAGTATCTCAAGATTTGTGCAAGAGTTAAATTTGTTATAAGGCACTTTTAAAGTGCCTCTTATTTTGAGTTGTGTCGTTTTTAGTTGTGTAATAATATTAATCAGGGATAATATAACTTGGTTTTATATTGTTGTGTATTTGAGTTTTAAAATTGTGTTGATTGGGGGTATCTTTCTTCGGCCCCAAATTGATGTCATTTAAGAGTTAAATTTTATATTGGATTAGATTAATTTGTCTCTTGTCCAGCTATTCTGTCTATTTTAGAAAATTGTGAGGTTAACTATTATTTAACTGTTGTAAAATAGTACAAGCTCAAATTATCAAAATTGATTGTGAAAATATTTTAAACTTGAGAAAGATCTCCAAACAATTAATTGGAACAAATAAAATCAACTCATAATAAAAATTGACACAAACTCACCAAAAATTGCATGGATTGTCAATAGCTTATGTTCACGGGGTGACGACAAAAAAAAATCACTATATCAAATTTGGTAGACTACAAATTTGGTGTAACGGTAGTTTCATAAACTCAAATCTCAAATATAACCCAATAACTCTCTCTTACAAAAATACAAAGGTTAAGGGTTGCACTACACAATATCCTAAAAAAGATTTATATGTAACCCAAACCAAATAACCAAGCCAAATACAAATCGGCAAATCCGGCACAAACCAAAGAGGGAATTTCCAAACAAATTAATTGTCGCTCATGATCACAAATATTAACTGAAATTAATAAACTTAATGGATTGAAATTCAAGCCACGTTTCAACACAAACAACAAATTATCGTAATATACATGAGTGCCTTTATATAGGAGGCATATGAGTGCTGTACAAGTAAATATGAGTGCAGTACAAGTAGTACAGTGTGCAGTGTGCAGTACAAGTAAGTGATTTAAATGGGCTAAGCCCACATATGAGTGTACGTTAACAGCCCCCCTCAAACTCAAGGTGGATGTGAGACCAACTTGAGGTTGTCAACCAAATCACGAAGGCGTTCCTTAGGATGGGACTTGGTGAAGATGTCTGCAAGTTGATCTTTGGAGGAGACAGAGAAGAGCTTGAGAGCACCATGAACAAGATGATAACGGATAAAATGACAATCAATCTCAATATGTTTAGTCCGTTCATGGAAGACATCATTATGAGCAATGTGAATGGCACTCTGATTATCACAATAAAGAGGTGTAGCAGAGGATGTAGACACACCTAAGTCTGTAAGAAGCCATCGTAACCAAAGAAGCTCAGATGTGGTATCAGCAAGAGCACGATATTCTGCTTCAGTACTAGAGCGGGCCACAAAGGTTTGTTTCTTACTTCGCCAAGAAATCAAGGAAGAGCCAAGTAGAAAACAATAGCCAGTGGTGGACCTACGATCAGTGGGATCTCCTGCCCAATCAGCATCAGAGAATGCACGAAGTACAAGAGGAGATTGAGCTGAGTAGAAAAGGCCATGGAAGAGAGTGCCCTTCAGGTAACGAAGAATGCGGAGAACAGCAGCATAATGAGTCGACCGTGGAGCAGACAAATACTGGCTGACCTGATGAACAACATAAGAAATGTCTGGACGAGTAACTGTGAGATAAACTAGGCTGCCAACTAATTGTCTGTAAAGAGAAGGATTAGACAATGATTTCCCCCCCGAGGGAGTCAGATGCGCATTAAGCTCAACTGGAGTGTCAACAGTTTTGCTATCAGTGAGTCCAGCACGAGACAAAAGATCAGAAGCATACTTGGCTTGAGTAATATAAAGACCATCTGAGGAACGAGTGATTTCAAGCCCCAAGAAATAGCTAAGATGTCCAAGATCTTTCATCTCAAACTGCTGACTAAGAAAATCCTTGAGTTCTTGTATGCCACTAAGGTCATCACCAGTTATGATCATATCATCCACATAGAGGAGAAATAGAATGGTGCCTTTATCAGTACGACGAAGAAATAAGGTAGCATCATAAGGACTGGCAGTGTAACCCAAGCGAGAAATAGTAGAGCTAAATTTTGCAAACCAGGCTCGAGGAGCTTGTTTAAGACCATACAATGCTCGGCGAAGGCAGCAAACCTTGTGGAGTCAATGGAGAGACCTGGAGGAGGTTGCATGTAAACTTCTTCACTCAAGTCTCCATTAAGGAATGCATTTTTAACATCCATCTGAAAAAGATCCCATTTTTTAGCAGCAGCAATAGCCAGGAGGGCACGAACAGATGAGATGCGGGCAACTGGTGCAAATGTCTCTTCATAATCAATCCCATACTCCTGTGTAAAACCTTTTGCAACAAGGCGAGCCTTATAGCGCTCAATGGACCCATCTGAGCGAGTCTTAATCTTGTAGATCCACTTACAACCAACCACAGACTGTCCAGGAGGGAGAGGAACTAAGTCCCAAGTATGGTTTTTGGTTAATGCATCAATTTCCTCTTTCATTGCAACCTGCCATAAAGGGTCAGTGGAGGCCTCACGATAGGTTTGAGGCTCGTGGAGTGTAGCAAGTGTAGTGTAACAATGGTAATCAAGTAAATGTGTAGGAATGGATCTTACCCGGGTTGAGTGACGAGGTGGAATGTCTTGTGGAGGATCTTCAGGCGGAGCAGGAGCGGGGGACCCAGGCTCGAGTTGGGATAGCTCGTCATCAATCTGCTCATCTTCGACCTGGCCAGAAGAGACATTTAAAGGATCGGGTGTTTGTATAGAAAAGTCTAAAGGAGGATCAATTGGAGTTGGAGAAGGAACATGAGACTCCTCTGGAAAAACTTCAAGTACAGATGAGGTAGTGAGAGAAGAACGAAAATGAGAGAGTTCAACAAACAAGCGGTGTTCCTAGAAGATAACATTACGAGAAACACGAAGGCGGTGAGAGACAGGATCATAACAGCGATACCCTTTTTGTGTTTCGCCATAACCAAGGAAACAGCAAAGTCTAGATCGAGGCTTAAGTTTGTTGTGCTCATGAGACTAAAGAAGAACGAAACAAGCAGACCCAAAAGAGCGAAGGTGATGATAGTCAGGGGGTGACCCAAAGAGGCGCTCATACAGAGTTTGATTATGGATGACAGTGCTTGGAATGCGGTTAATGGTGTGAACAGCATGAAGAGCAGCTTCACCCCAGAATGGAGGAGGAACCTTGGCAGAAAGAAGAAGAGTACGAACAGTGTCAAGAATATGACGAAGTTTACGTTCAGCTCGACCATTTTGCTGAGAGGTACCTGGACAAGTTAGATGATGTACAGTGCCATAGGAGTGTAACAGAGCTTGAAAAGCATATTGAGTGTATTCAAGAGCATTATCAGAACGAAATATTTTAATGCTTTTGGAGAATTGGGTTTCAACCATTTTTGCAAAGTTACTGTATATTGGCAAAATTTCAGAACGAGATTTCATAGGAAATATCCAACTGTAACGAGAATAATCATCGATGAAAACAACAAAATATCGAGATCCACCAATACTAGCAACAGGTCAAGGTCCCCAAACATCAGAATGAATTAACTTAAAGATACTATTAGAAATAGAATCACTATTATTAAAAGGTAAAGCTGGCTGTTTTCCTAACTGGCATGAAGTACAATCAAAATTGTCTTTGGACACAGAACCTAACAAACCCTTAGAAGCTAACTGTTGTACCCGAGAGGAGGGTGCATGACCAAGATGAGAGTGCTAAAGTGAGAGAGAAGGTAAGGAAGACACCGCAGCAGCAGCAGCAACAACAGACATCGGAGCAACAGGTGGAAGATGAAGATTATCCACTGGAAACATACGCCCAACTCTAGGGCCGGTCCCAAGCTCTTGCCCCGTCCTCGGATCCTGCACAATACACCCAGAATAGTCAAAAATAAGGCGATAACCTAGTTCAGCTAATTGTCCCACAGAACAAAAATTATAGGATAGGTCAGGAACATGGTAGACCCCAGGAACAGAGAGGTTGGAGGTTGAAACAAAACCAAGACTATTCCCATGCATGGTGGAACCATCAGCTATGTGAATATTGAAGGGATGTGGAGCAGGGTTAAGTTTGGAGAATAAGGACGAGTGAGGTGTCATGTGATTGCAACAGGCAGAATCAAAAAGCCAAGTTTGAGACTTACTGGGTAAAACTGAGAGAGCAGTGGAAAGAGATGCATTACCAGCCATACGAACAACTTGAGCTATGATCTCCTGTAGATCAGTGGGTGAGAGGTTGATAGTGGATCCAGAAGACTGGGACTCAGCTGAAATGGGAGGCATTGGTGGAGTAGACTCAGTGTTAGCAACTGCAGCAGTAGATTTGTTGCGACGGTAAAAAGTCTCAATAGTGTGGCCAGGGCGCTTGCAATAGTTGCAGAACTTTTTATTGGTCTGTCTGCGACGATTGCTGGAGCCAGAAGAATCGCCTGAGTGCTAAGGTTGCTCTATGGAAGGAGTAAGGGCCAGAACATTAAACTTATCCTGGGCTCGAAGAGTTGCAAGGCGAGTTTCTTCTCTAACTAACTCATTCACAGCAGTATCAAGAGATGAAGGAGGACAACGATTCAGAAGCTGACCTCGAATGGGCTCATAGTCCTTGTGGAGTGACATCAGGAACTCATAGAGACGAAATTCATCTCTAATGGCAGCATATTGTTGGGCATCTTTTGAGCATGCCCAAGTTGGATCAGAAAGGTCAATTTGGTCCCAAATGAAGCGAAGCTGATCATAGTAGTCATTGATGGACTGCCCCGGTTTTTGCCTGAGTTGATGCAATTCAACCACTAACTGATATTTCATGGATCCGTGTGTGGTAGAGTATCTTTTGGCCAACATATCCCATGCTGATTTCGCATCATCAAAGCTGCCCAGCAAATTAGAGATGGAGGGAATGGAAGTATTTCGAATCCATGTGAGGATCATGTGATTGTGACTATCCCATTCAATCATGCGATTGAGAAAAGCAGCATCTTCTTCACTTGCCCCTTTCACAGGAATAGTAATTGCACCAGTGCAATAATGCCAGAGCATGCGACCCTTAAGGAAACTGCGCATAGCTTGAGACCAAGATAAGTAATTCCTAGTCCCCTCCAATACAGTATTGATGGGGCGAGGAAGAAAAGCATCCTTTTTATCCATTTAGAGACACAATATGCAAAAAAAGACTGCAAAAATGAAATCTACGCGAAAAACTAAGTAAGGAGAACCTGGACTGCAAAAAGTCAACTCCAGAAAAGTCAACGGTCAAAGTCAACGGTAGCTGACGTGGCTTGCTGACGTGGCTAGGGCTGACGTCAGCAAGATCAGTATGGCGCGTGGAGGCGCGTAAGCAGCGCGTGTCGGCGCGTGGCGGCTCGGTTCGGCGTGTGGAGGCGCGTGGGCGCATGAACTGAAGTGCAGAAACTTCTGGCGGCGCGTGAGGGCGCGTGGAGACTCCGATGACTGTGAGGTTTTCACGAAAAGATAGATCAGAGCAAGACGATCTTCGTGGTACCTTCGGAAAATTTTTCGGAGCAATATTCACGGCGGTGCCGAAAAAGACAGTGGTCTTTGCAGTGTTCGGACTCCTCAACGGCGGCTGCTGCAGGTCCGGAACCTGAGGACGATGTCTGGAAGACTCGAAGGTTCAACGGCGAAAGGCTGCGGCAGTTGTCGTAATAGCGGAAGCAGTTTTGAGAACGGAGTTACACCAATAAAGACAAGACTGCTAAGAAAAGGTCAGAGCAGTGGCTCTGATACCATGTTAGAAATACTGAATTGAATAATATTGTATTTCTCAAATAAAATAATATACATGAGTGCCTTTATATAGGAGGCATATGAGTGCTGTACAAGTAAATATGAGTGCAGTACAAGTAGTACAGTGTGCAGTACAGTGTGCAGTACAAGTAAGTGATCTAAATGGGCCAAGCCCACATATGAGTGTACGTTAACATGTTCTAAACAAAAATATTACTGTTGAATATAATGCACTTGTCTCATACCATATGTATTGAGAATATTTGGATTTCTATTTTGGTAGCCATTCTGACTATCTTTAGGGAAATAGACACAAGATGTAATCTTTTAATGTATGACAACTTGCTTGGGCTATTTAATATATAAGTTACATTGAAGAAATATTAAGCAAATTATGCGTAAATAAATCATGAAGTTTCTTGATGTTAGATGATTAATTTTCATTTATGTTTTTCAATAGACACCTAAATTCGCAACCCTCTTGAATTGTCCAAATTTCTGATTGAGGTTAAAAGCAAGGTGAAATTGTCATGTCCCAAGTCGAAGGGCAAATTATCACTTCACATGGTCACAAAAATTCAGATTACTTTATTGTTTGTCCTCTGTTGTGACTATCAAATTATATATTAAGAAAATATTTAATTAAATTTTCTCTACTTATTAATCGTCGTGTGTTGATGATCTTAAAATTTTTAGAATTGGTAGTTATTTTCAACTATGTATGAGCTAATTAAGAGGCTCTTTATTTTGAGGAAAAAATGTTGCTGGACAACCATTTCGCTGATGGATATGGCCAAGTTGAGCATGATGCTTATGCTAGGTACTTTGTCTCAACACTATTATATGTTTTTATCACGTAATTTGAAGTAAATTTTATAATTTATTTTAATTACATATTACTAAAATATTTTCTTAGTTTATAACTTGATATGTGATTTTTATTAATTAGTGAATTTCACACAATTATAATACTAATTAGTCACTGATCCATGCGATGCACGAGAAAGTTATTGACTATGAAAAAAAAAAATCCAATAATGAGTGAAGGATTTAAATTTATCTCAACATAGTCATAAGAGTAGTTCTAAGACCATATTATTTTACACTTTTTTTTCCACAACTCATAGTCATAAGAGTAGTTCTAGGACCATATTATTTTAGAACTTTTTTACCACAATTCTGACGTGACAAATTATGAGTGGTTAACCATCACTTATATGTGGATCTACTATTTTTCAAGACCAATCACACTCTGTCACATCATAATTATGACAAAAAGTTGTGAAAAACTGTGTGATCCTACACTTTTTCTAGTCCTAAATAGATTACAATTAATATTATTATTATTATTATTATTATTATTATTATTATTTATTCAAAATAGGATCAGACTTCACCTTATTCAATAACTAAACACCAAGCCTAAGATAATTACTCTATTCATAATTCAGCCTAGTAACTATTAGTGTCAGTTCTCGAACACAGGTATGTTATCGAGACCTAAAGGTAATTGGCAGATGGTAAGAGTTTTTGTTCATTCCTATACGAGTTCTTTGTTGTTGTTGACATGTTGTTGCTTTTTATTTATTTATTTTAAAATATTGCTCTGATTGGAAGTTGTTTAAACTTTAAAAATAGATGGCCAACAGCAACAAGCAATTTTATGGCAACTAATCAGCAGTGGTTAGCCACTAAATAGTAAATATGGCAGGAGACAAGCATAAACTTTAGGAACATACTATACGGCGAAAATGGGCAAATGTTCATTTTGCACAAAAAAAAAAATGGCAAATGTCATATTTCCTAAACTAATTAAAGAAATGCCTCTCTTTTGAAACTCGATTTTCTCAAAATCAAATTTCAAAAAAAAAATTTTCTGGAGCCCTATAGCGATATTTTAAGGAGCATATAGTGATGTTTTAAGGACCTATAGCGGCGTTTTGTAACTTGACCTCCATGAAATCGAGTTACATGCAAGTTTTTTTTTTTTTTTTTACCTATAACTCGACTTCATGGAGCTCGAGTTACAAAATGCCGCTATAAGTCTTTAAAAACGTCACTAAAGGCTCTTTAAAACGTCGTTATAGGGCTTAACTCAATTTTGAGAAAATCGAATTTCAAAAGAGGGAAATTTTCCTAATTAGTTTGAGAAATTGGGCAACATGCTGATTTTTTTTTTTGCGAAAAGGGCAAAAGCCCATTTTAGCCCATATTATACCATCCCCGCCGCACATAATTGTTGCCAATGCCAAATTTAAGTTCATCAAATAAACACACTTTCCAAAGATATTAATACACAAACTATGGGCCAACAGTGCTTTAGCTGGACAACAAAGATGATCCAAGAAAAATGTAAATTGCAGATAGTACAAGTCGAGCCATTTAATTTAAATGGCTTGTAAGATCAGGGTAGATGTCATCTGTTTAATGTACATTGATAGGCCAAAAACGTATTGACCCCTTGTGATGAATTAAGTTGATTAATTAGTCAAGTTATTAATTAATCAAATTAACATGCAAAGCGTGGTAGCACAAACAAATCACCAATTAAACTAAGTATGTAGCGGAAATAAATGACATGGTGATTTGTTTACAAATAGAAAAAACCTACACGGCAAAAACTCCACCGGGTGATTTTAAGATCACTACTCCCGAAACATCATTATTATCACAACAAGCGGTTACAAGTAAAGGAATCCCAAGTACCTTATCAACCTACAGTTGAACCCTTACCCCAATACCCAATTGGACTTGTTCTGTAGTGGCAATTTCTCATTTTAATGCACGCCTCCCAAGTACGTGACTAACCAATTGCGCGGATCCTAGCACACGACTTCAATCACCAACTAGAGAAGATTGTTAGCTGCAAAGTTCTTCAATTCATCCACACGATGAAGATCAAGAAGATGCTTAGTTACAAAACCCTACGGTGTAAAGACACAACAACTTCTTCACAAAATAGATGAACTAGGGCAAGAACTTCGTCTCAAGTCACAATTTGCATGAACAAGGATTTCTCAATGCTTGTGCAACTTGCATCTCTTTGACGGCCCTTAAAATAATTATTTTATATGTTTAGGGTTAGGAGAAAAGAAGGCCCAAAGACACATCCATGAATTGGAATTAAAACAGAACTCAGAATTTGTTTTTCTTAAATCTCGACAGATAGAGGTATCGAGATGCTGTCGAACAGCTGTCGAGCCACGGGGCTGGAACAGCTCTTTAAACCTCGACACACGCTAGCTGTCGAGTTTTAATGAACTTGCACTTTTCAGCTTGTTTCTTGGACAGACTTGATGACTTCAACACTTGATCTTTAAACACAATTTCTTGAAGTATAAAACTCATCCTAATTCTACCCAATTACAAGTAAAGTGCGTTTTGTCAAATGATTAGCCAATTACATAAATAATGAATGACATGTGATCTTAACAAGCGAAACACATATGTCCTAACATACATATATGGCATTGATTTGAGAAAGAGAAATACTTTCCGCAACATAAATATATCCTTCTGTTGACAAGAATAATTCCATAAACAAAACCAAAACAGTGCCCTTCTCCTTAGTTGAGCCTTCTCCTCACAAAGGACAAACAAGAATCAACAATTAGGCAAATTCCCAACTAGAAAGAAGTTAGCAAACATTACGTTGGATGAAAAATGATATATCTACAATATTTTCACAGCATTTTTACAAGAAATCCTAAGTGGCAGGCTGTTATTGGTTGTTATTGTTGGGATAAAAAAGTAATCTACATGTTAGGTTCAAATTTTAACCAATAACAACTAATCACTTGTGATTTGTTGTGAAAATATTGTAAAAATTTTGTGGACATAGCATCTCTCATGTTGGATATACACGTGTGAATGTAGTCTGTTAGGTTCTAAAAGTTTAGAACAATTGGCAAATCGTGAATACAAACTTGTCTAGATATAGATACTAGAGTTTATAGGTATTATTAGACAATACTCAAGGTGATACAAGTCAAGATTTAAGAATATACAAGCCTTAGAAAGAAGAGTTCAAAAACTGTCTGGTTTGATCGATCGAAGAACAAGCTCAACCGATTGAAACACGTATTTGCAAAATTTTAAGTTCGGCCTAACAGCAGTTCAAGCCTATTAAGAATTAGGGTTTCGGATCTACTTCTTCTAGTATATAAAAAAAATCCTAGGCACTAATTAATTAATCAAGTGAATACTTAAGTTTATTATTCAGATCTAGGTTAAAACAATAAAGTTATATTATGTAAAGCAGCAAAAAATAAAAAACATAATGATATGATAACCATAAACAACTTGTACTATTATACTTGTGTTTTAGCAAGATAGAAACAGAGATGTGCTCTATTGTACAAAAGAAAAACAACTTTTGAAATGTGTTCCCTTCAAAATAATAAAAAATCAAAACCATTGAATGTGTTCTCTTCAAATAATCAAACATAGACTCTTTGGTTTTCACTTTTCCCTCCTAAAAAAATTGTGACACTCTCTTTTCTTCTTTTTTCTGTTTTTTTTTTTTTTTTTCAAGTAGAGACTTTGTCTGGTTGAGTTATCTAGTTTAAATGTTTAACCACAATTAAGATTGATATTGGTTAAGTTATGAGTTGCCACATTTTTTTACCATAGATCTATTTTAAAAAGATTTGGTCCCTTAACTAGACACTCTCCATTTCAAATAGAAATGGAGAGGATCCAAATCCTCCCCAATGACGGTAATGCTTCGAAATAAACATCATTGAAAGAAAAAAAAAATCAATAATTGTGTTCAAAACTTAGTTTAGACTTTAGAGAGGTGATTTTGGAGCTATCTTGAAATTTATCTACATCAGTGATGTACATTATGCCAAGAATTTTGTTCTAATAGGTGACATGACAATTCGTAATTGACTTGAATATTTAGGGTTCGTTTGGTTGGAGAGGTGGAAAAGTGAGAGGATAGAAATGGTGGGAGGATGGAAAAGTGGGAGAATAGAAAAGATTTTAATTTCCCTCATTTTTGTTTGGTTGGAAGTGGAAAAGTGGAATGATGTAAAGAATGAGTTTGTATAAATTTACTCACATATTCTTGTTAAAAAATGATGCTCAATTAAAAAAAATGTAAAACAAGCAAAAAATAAAAGTCAATCACCTAAATTTATCAAATAAAATCATGTCAAGAAAAAAAAAATTCACATCTAGTTAAAAAAAAAGGACAAAAACAAAACAAGTCACTACCACCCCCAAATCACACTCTCCCTTAATTTTCTCCCCATTTTGGGGAGAAAATATTTTAGTGGGCATAGGGAGAAAACACCTGGGCCCACTACATTTTTTTCCTCTCCTCCTTCCAACCAAATACCCACCAAAAAGCTTTCCTTCCACTTTTTTATTTTTATTTTTATTTTTTTTCATTGTCTCTAAAATTCACTCTACCAAACACATTCTTAGTCTCCTATAGGACTAAGGGATTTAATTTAATTGAAAACTGCTCACGAATGTCCTTAAATTAATGGTTAACAATTCATTTAAAGAAAATTTTTATAAAAAAAGGAAAAAAATGTTTTGACAGCTTTTTTCATTTCCCCTAAAAAGGAGTGTCAAAACTTTCTTAACCATTATCCTAATGGCACTCGTTAGCATGACCATAATTAGAATGCACTAATAAAGTGAAATTCACCATTTCTACAGTTAGGGCTCGTTTGATTTAGCTATGACTCAATTTTCATAACTCAATACTCAATGCTCATAACGCAAACCTCACTTTTTTTCAAAAGTTCTTGTTTGGTAGAGCCCACCCACTGACACCACACTCTTTGCTTATGGTTGTTTTAGGATCAATTTAAGAAAAAGTTTGGGCTTGCTTCACCTCTGAAAAAACAATGAGATTTTGGGTCCATCCTATTTAAACCCATATCCGAGTATTGTGACCTTTTATGTAATTAATGGGTTTTGTTGAGCTTGGGTTAGTTGATTTCTGTGATTGGGTGTGTTTGAATTAATTTTTGTGGTTAGGTGTGTTTGAATTAAATTTCTGTGATTGGGTGTGTTTGAGTTGATTCTGTAATTGGGTTAAGTTGAAAATGGGAAAGGGAGAGAGAGATATATATGTTTGAACTTGAGAGAAGACGACATGGAGTGTAGACGAAATGAGAGGGAGGCTGAGAGAGGGACGTGAGAAAGGGATTGTGCAATATTTGGGGAAGAAAAATGAACAGAATAGAAGCTTTTCAACGGAAATATCAAAGGCTCTTAAAATTGATTTGACAATTCACTACAAACGGGTCCCACAAAGTCACAATATTTATCATTATGCCACTGAAACTCAGTTTTCAACTTTTGAAAACACCATTTTTCTATTTTCAGTTTCCATCTCTCTCACTCAAAATTTTTGAGTTTTGAAAGATGGAAACAAGCCAAACACAATTTTTTTGGTGTGTCCCACGAAATTTGGATGATGGAAATTAAGAGCTTGTTTGGTTTAGGGAAGTTTTGAGTGTTATGATCCAAAACTCATAACTGAGTTATCAAAACACATGAGACCTACACAAAATTTTTTGTTTGGCTTAGGGTCCGTTTGGATACAGTTGAAAATTGAAAACACTGTAGCAAAATAATTTTTAAATGTATGAATAGTATCGCGGGTCCAATCTTTAATAAAAAAAAGTGGCTAAAACAATGCATGAGTAGTGCGCCACTATGCATGAACAGTAATTGCACAGTGGTGAATAGTATCTCCTGTCCCTTGGTTGAAATCCATGCGCAAGAAGAAAAAAAAAAAGTTTAAAACGTGAAAAACCAAGTCGTGGATGCAATCATCTCTATCCAAACACACCCTTAGTTTTCACTTCTTATTTCCATTTCTCAAATCTCTGATTTTTGAGTGATGAGTTTTGGAAACTAAAAATACCTAAGGTTTTCAGTTTCCAAAACCCAGTTTTCAATGGGATTTTGTAATTAAATGATAAATCCACATCCTAGCCGTAATGTTTGACAAACGATTTTTTTTTTTTTTTTGGGTGAAACCCTGCCGCAATGTTTGACAAATTCTTTTTTTTATTTTTGGTGAAACCCAGCTGCACCTTTTGAAGTTGAAAACTAGTATGAGTTAAGGTACTAAACAAGGGTTTTGGGAATTGAGATATTTTAAGTGATGAATGATTAAAATTGAGTAATAATAAATTTTAAATCAAATGGGCTCTTAAGTGATATGATAGTTTCCATGTAATTCAAACAAGCTTTTAATGTCCTGGTATTACTCTTTTTACTTTTTTATTTTTATTTTTATTTTTTTTATTAAGAATTAAGACTTCTGCTCTTATTCCTTAAAAAAAAAGACTTCTGCTCTTCTTTCCATAACATCAAGAAATTCAAGTGCAATTCTGAGTAACGCGTTTCATCCATTCTATA
This sequence comes from Castanea sativa, assembly GCF_040712315.1. NCBI lineage: Eukaryota > Viridiplantae > Streptophyta > Magnoliopsida > Fagales > Fagaceae > Castanea > Castanea sativa. The sequence goes on along the minus strand of NC_134019.1, from coordinate 11,932,671 downwards.
TGAGAGAGAAAGAGAGCTTCATTCAACACGCTATGCACGCGTTTTTCTTTTTCTTTTTTTTCGGGAAAAGACGACAGTGGACGCGTTTTTTTTTTTTAAATGAACATCCATTGAAAACAAAGAACTTTTTTTTTGAGGTAGAAAACAAAGAACTGAAATACAACAAAAGTCAAGAAAGCGTTTTAAACAGTGGACGCGTTTTAAAAAGTACTTGCCACTTGCCAAAAAAAAGAAAAAAGAGTAGTATTTGCTCAACATTTTCTTGAAAAATTTCTGTGCAATGACACAACATTAGTTACAACTTGTTTATATAGTGAGTTATAATTGGTGAAGGGGTGTGATGAGTCAATGTGGGGACATTCTCCACCAACCAACTCGCCACATAGGTGTATTGTGGTCAATATTGTGCTACTTTATGTGACACAAGAATTACTCTGAGAGATTCAGCCCGTCCCATGCTTGTTTTTTTATGTGTATTTTCATCGTCTTTACCTATTTGACTTCAATAAACACTCGGCCAGATTGGGTACGAAACTACTGCGTAATTAAGGATGTAATTTCAATATACTAATCAGGAACACAAAATAACACTTCGGTTCAGTGATTGATTTATATCCATGGTAAATTTGTAAACCAGCGTTTGGGTGTTTTTTTTTTAGCAGTGATTGTGGACTATTCTGTGCCAATAGTGCATACTAGTGGGTTTGTATACTGTTTATAGGACTCATAAATTTTAATTTTTAACAATTTTTTTATTAAAAATAGGTCTCACAGTATTATTCATATATTTAAAAATTATTATCTTATTGTGTTTTCAATTTTCTATTGTATCCAATCTAACCATAAATATAGAAAAGATCTGAAAAGAATAAAAATTTAAAATTTAAAAATAAAAATAATTAAGCAAAATAATTTTTAAATATTTAAATAATATTATAAAACTTATTTTTAATAAAAAAATTGTAAAAAAATAAAAAGTATCGTAGGTCTAGTAAACATTAAATAGGGCCACTGAGAGGGCGTTTGGATCCGCGTTCTGCATCCACGTCCGCGTTTTGGCTTCTTTTTTTTTTTTTTTTTTTTTAAAACCCAGCCGCATATATTGACTTTCAGCTATGAACAGTACACAAAATTACTGTTCATAGGTCCCACAAATTTCACTTTTCAACAACTTTTTCATTAAAAATGGGTCCCACAATACTATTCACACATTTAAAAATTATTTTGCTACAGTATTTTCAATTTTCAATTTTCAGTTTTCAGTTTCAGCAAAATAAGTTCTATCTAAACAACCTGATACGGCAGAAAAACACCGAAACGTGCTTTTCCAAAAGTAAATAACTACTTCTTTCAAGACCTTCCTTCAACCTTCAAGAGCACCTTCGTCAGAAGCTTCACTTTGTAGAAAAAGTGTCCCCATGATGGTTTATAAATATATGATTCTCAATTTATCATAGCTCATAAGCCCATCACTCTCTCTCTCACTCTCTTTGGGTCATGGATAATATTAAGGAGCAACTCTCAAATAATAGCTTATTGGGAATTCTTAGGCTGTGCATTTCAATCCCTTTTCTTTCAACGAAGGCTTGTTTACTGATATTCTTTGTCTCTATTTTATGTCCACCACTTTTATTTTGCGCCTTTGTTGCTTTCACCTCTTTATTTGGTAGTCTTTATCACCAAATATTGAACAAAGAGATAGTACTAACTCTTCTCCTGCCGATCATCCACCAAATAGTTTTCCTTGTGTTCACTCTTGTGCCCTCCACCATTGCCATGTTCCTCACCATAGCTTCTGCCTACACTTCTGAACCAATACCCTTCTTCAGCTTCTTCCGAGCCATATTCTACATTTTTCTACACTACTTTGACACCTTTTTCTTCGTCATGGCTTTCGTGAGTCTCTACCGGGCACTATTAATCAATACTATATGTCTTTCCATATTGGCTTACCACACAAACAACCCCCTTTTCCTTTTGGTCGCTTGCATAGTTTTGCTTCTGTTCATAGCTCTTCAATTCTTCACTGAACACTGGTTGCTTGCTTGTTTCGTATCAATGTTTGAAGGGATTCATGGGATGGCAGCCCTTAGAAGGAGTAGAGAACTGATGAAGGGGCGTGCAGACAAGTTGGGAGTCTTGTTATTTTTTCTGGTTTGCGAATGGATTCAGCTTCATCAAGAAATATCTATGTTGGGAGATAAATTGAATTCTGGGAGTACTGATTGGATAGTAAAATTGTCTGCTGTGCCAACATTTGGTTTGTTATTTCCAGTGATTTTGTTTGGAGTTTCAGCTCAAAGTGTCTTATATTTTATCTCCAACCAACAGATTGACAAGGGTGCTTTGTCTAAACGACTTGCTTGGTACCTTTGATCAACAAGCTCCAAGTATCAGTAATGAGACATATTAGTCACCTTTTATTTCTTCTTGTAAAACATAAAGAAATCTATATAATTGTCCCTTTATGAGTTTGATTCATGTTTATCAATTTTTCGTTTATTGCAAATTTAGCACTAATTTTGGGCAAATAAAGTGACAACAATATGAAATTTCAATGTGAAGTGGGATACAAAATTTTCGAGATGGAATATTACTGAGCAGTTTGATGAATTTCTAGTTACTGGTTTGAAAAGTATTTGCTATTTGATATTACCTGTCACAATTGTTTAAAATGAGTTCTGGTCACTCTATTTGCCAGTATTACTGATTCAGAGTGCTAAAAGATTTGTCTTATTCTTTGTTTTTATTCTCCTAAGAAGTAAGCCAATAGTTATGGAATACCATGTTATTGGGATCAGTTGTGAAGTTGGCTTATCTTCTTCTTCTCAATGGTATTTGGTGTAATTGTTGTCAATGGTTTTAGGAAGATATGATTTGCAAGAACAAGTTTACACTAAATGCTAATGTTTGCTATTTTCAATTCTTTTGCAGGATAGCCTAGGAATCCTCAAACAGTAGCTTTCTTGCAGTTACTAAAACTTCCTTATCTTCAAAGAGGTAATCAATCATTTTCTGTACATGTAGTGGGAAATGAACCAACCCCTTTGCCCACTTGTCTTCCTCTGCAGTATAGTCTAGTTGATATGTCTTTCATTCTCCTTTGCACTAGCATGCTGTTGGTTTTGCTTCTTTTGAGCTCTTTTAGAACCTATTTGGATTGAGGCAGTAAAATAGGGTTGACTGGAAAATAAGCTACTTTTTGGGCCAATTTCCTTTACTTCCCTTCCCTTCCCTCCTCTCCCCGTCCCTCTCTCCCTCCCTCTCAATCCAAATGTACCATTAGTTTAGAAGTTAAGTGTATTGGTTGATTTTCTAATTTCTTGGATTTGGGCTGTAGTAATGGTCCATTCGTCTTATTCTGTTAGCAGTTAGGCATATTTAAGTTCTTTGGACCTTTTGTGGGTTTGAAGTCTTGAGTTTGGATTTTCTTTTTTTTAATATTGTTTCCAACTAGTGAGTCCTGCACATAGTAAACTTGTAGTACTGTATTTATGGCCCAAAAAGGGGAGGGTTGGGGGGTTGGGGGTGACTTGTAGTACTGTATCAATGTGTATTTACTCTTTTAACTTGATGGAGATCAAGTCAGTGAATTTACCTGGAGTTTTGAAATCTTCTTTTCCCAAGTATCATCGAGTAAAAAATGTGGGTGCAGTGGCCTTCGATCTTTTCGCTTTTCTCTTTTTTTTTTTCGAAATAGCCTGACTGTCTAAGCCGCATATGATTAGAACTATTCATTTAGACTTTTAAAACTCCTAGGCCATGGTACAAGAATTTCTACATTACTTTTGATGCTGTCTCTTTCTGTTTTTGGTTCTGGTCTTCCTTTCAACACTATTTGCAAACATGTTTTTTGTGCATAATATGTTCAAAGGCTTTTCATGTTAGATCTAGCGCCTTCTACACTACAGTCTCCTAGAGAATTTTTTTTTGGGGAGGTGGGGTGGGATGGCAGTGCTTAAAAAATTGGTATGAAGTTGGGTGTGTTTTAAGAGAAATATTCTTCAAGGATTAGGGTTGATGATGCGAAAAATCACCAAGTTGAGGACCTCGTCTCAATGAATGGATGATCTCATGGTTGGTCGTGTCTCCGGTGCAAACCGGCAAGAAAACCTGGGAAAGAAGTGTAATACACCGGTGTGGTTTTTGCCAAAAACACTTCGATACTTAAGTCAAAAGGGGAGAAAATTATTTAGAGAGAAAAATGACTTAGAATGGATTTTTGGCTAGGTATTTGTGTGTATCCTTTGATTCAGTTGTTCCTCTCTTTTATAGTTGTTTCCTATCTTAATGGATAATGAATGTTTGTATTTATGCTCAATAGCTACTATGTTATCAATGAGAGCTCTAAAGTGCACAACTCATTTGTTACCGTTGCTCCGTTCGTTACGTTTTATTATCAATGGGCGTAATAAATGTGTAATGCTTGTTTGGGTCATCATTAACATGGAATGACAATCCCATGTTATTTTTTGACTCATTAGCTGCCCCCTGTTCATATCGTCGTCTTTGAGACGAGATAAGAACATAAACGTCTGTCGCTCCGTGTTCCGTGTTCAGTGCATTTATTACGATTTGATGTCTTGTTTGCTGTGTGACACGTGTACGATCAAGATGTCACCCTTGTGTTAGTTGTCTTGACTTTCCCGTGCATGATCTCCTATTTGTTTTGCATTTTTTCCCTCCGTTTCTTTTCTTTCCAATTTCACTTCACCTTTTCTTTTCGTTGCGTTTTGTTTACTTGGAGCTCTTCTTCCTTTTCTGAGTATTTCTTCATCAACTTGCTTTTTTTTTGGTATGTCTCTTTAAGCTCCCTTCTTTGTTTTTGTGTTCTTATGGTAGATTATTCCTTAGTTTGGTCAGATTGCTTGTCTATTTCTTTCATCTTAGCTCGTCTGTTTGGTCAACTTAAGTTTATAGGTAGGAAATGTCCTAGGGTTGGGTTCTTCGTAGGGCGAGACTGTTCTTATAGGTCCATCTTGCTCTTTCTTTTTCCCTTGATTCATCATTCAATAGGGGTTGCTCAATCTTTGAAAATGCCAGGTGAGGAGGTTAGGTCTAGTGAGCTTGAAACGGGTTTGTCTTTGTCTGAGGCCCTTGAAGTCACTTCTCCTTCTACCCCTCATAAGGCCTGGGGTATATGTTGTTCTCTTAAAGAGAAGGACGAGAAGAGGATTAGGGATAGGTTCCAACTTCCTTCTTCTGTAAAGATTAGGATCCCTAATGCTGATGATAGAGCTTGTCACTCTTACACTGATGAAGTGTGCTTTTATGAGGCTAACTTCGTTAGTGGACTACGTTTTCTCGTCCATCCCTTTATTAGAGAGCTTTTCTTCCTTTTGCAACTTGCTTCAGCCCAGTTAATGCCAAACTCATGGAGAATAGTAATTTGTTGTATAGTGATATGGATGTCTACCAATGATGGAGACAACATTAGAATAGACAAATTTTTGCACTTCTATCATCTAAGAAAATCCATGGATTCAGGTTATTAGGAGTTTAAACCCTAGGGTAGGAGTTCAAGATTGGTTCTTGACTCCCCATCGTCTCTCCGGAATTGTAAAACCACTTTTTTCTTCATCTCTGGTGATGGTTGGGAGTTCACCCTAGGTGAGGACTTAGATGATGCTCCTCGGTTGCTTCGTAGCTGGGGAACTCTAGTGTCTAGTGCGTCTTTCTATTTGTTTTCCTTGTATGCATGTAGTTTTCCAACTGGTTGCAGTACTAACATGGGTACTTCTGTTTTTGCAGCTTCTACTTGTCCTCGTTTGAAGAAGAGGTATCACAGCCGTGTCAAAAAGGTTAGAGAATATCTTGAGATGATCAAGGACTTTGACGAGCTCATCTCTCCTCAATCTCTTTTTCTACATTTCCATGGACCAAAGCCTTCTTAGCACGTTCGAAGGAACGTTGAGATCATTAAGAAGAGTAAGTTCGTTGAATTGTTGTTTTGGGTAGACTCAATGTACTTGTTGCTTTTTCCCTATGTTTTTTTTTATAGGAATGACGACCAGATTCAGTAAAGCTAAATTGGCCGAGGTCCAAGAGAAGAAGGCCAAAGGAGGTTTGACAGGTGGCCTTTTGATAAGAAAACATCACAGGGACATGGAGACTCCTAAGGACGATCCTATGCTGACTTCGCCCATTGCCAAATCTATTCCCTAACTTCCAACCTCACCCACTTCTTCTCTGAAGCTAATTGCTTCTACTTTTTTTTTTTGGGTTTGTGCTCTTGTGTTTTCTTGATGGGTTTGTGTATGATTTTCTAGATTTGACTTCTCTATTTTTTCTCATTCTCAGTGTTTTGAGTTTGTGTTCTTAAGTCCTTGTGTTGATGTTTAATGTGTTATTGTTCAGGATGAATTAGATCTAAATTGATGAATTTATTGTTATTAATTATGTTTTTTTCTTTTTTTTTATTTAGTTAAAATTGATAAATTATTTAAAAAAAATTAGATGCTGATGTGGCATTTCATATTATTTTTTTATTCGCTCCGTCAGTCACGTCAGCCTTTTCCGCTAGTTGGCTGATGGAAATGACTAAAATGAGATGCGCTAATTGGTTGAAGGATTAGAAGTGATAAAAATAAAATGTAGGGACTAAAATGGAAAAACGTCAAAATGTAGGGACTAAAACTGCATTTACGCCTAACTTTTATTAAGTCATGTATAAATGATGATGTTGCTATGTATTAATAAATTTATTAAGTCATGTATGAATGACGATATTGTTATGTATTAATAACTTCATTTTAAGTCATCTATGAATGACGATTTTGTTATATATTAATAACTTTTCTCATGCATGAATGGTATTTGTTAATATGTATTAATACTTTTTTTTAGGTCATGTATCAATAACAATTTGACTATAAATAATCAGTTACGCGTAATTGCTAAATAGAATTTCTGCCCATGTTTTATTGATAGAGAAACAAAATATTCCTTTGTTTATGTAAGACAAACAATAATAATAAGAGGAAATACATCTAAATAAAAGTAAGCATTTTGAAATACTTGGGGATTCTTACTAATAGTATCTCTTTAAGTGTTCTATGTTCCATGGACGAGATAGTTCTTGGTCGTCTAAGGTCTTCAGGTAGTATGATCCTTCTTTGGAATGGTGAATGAGTTGGTAGGGTCCTTCCCATGCTGGACCTAATTTCCCTTGGGACGAGTCCTTTGTTGCTTGGGAGACTTTTCTAAGGACGAGATCACCTATGTTGAATCTTCTCACCTTCACCTTTTTGTTGTAGTCCCTAGCCATTGCTCCCTTGTACTTTTCCATCCGCTTCATTTCTTCGTCTCTCACCTCGTCAATCAGATCCAAATTATTGTTGAGTTCTTGGTGGTTCCTTTGCTCTTCGTACACCTTAATCCAGATATTCGTCATCCCTACTTCCACCGATATAACAGCTTCAATTCCAAACGTCAATCTAAATGGTGTTTCTCCTGTTGGCACTCTTGTGGTCATCCTATACACCTATAAAATGTTAGGTAGCTCTTCTGGTTAAGCACCCTTTGCCCCCTTAGGCCAAGTTTTGATAATTTTAAGCAGGCTTCTATTTGTCACTTCGGTTTGACCATTAGCCTGTGGGTGTCTTGGAGAAGAGTAGTGGTTCTTAATGCCTTAGTTCTGACAAAATTTTTGAAAGTTTGGATTGTCAAACTACCTCCCATTGTTCGATATGATTACGTCAGGAATCCCAAAACTTCAAATTATCTTATTCCATACAAAGCTGGTGATCTTGGCTTTTGTGATCGTCGTTGTTGGCTCAATTTCCACCCATTTCGTAAAGTAATCGATTGTGACGATGAGGAACTTGTACTGCTTCCCTTCTATAAGGAGTGGTCCCATTATGTCAATCCTGAGTGAAAGGCCATGGAGTGGTTATCGGCATCATTGGCTTACCTGGTCGTGTTCAGAATTTTGCGAAGCGTTGGAATTGATCAGAGGTTTTGATGAGGTCATATGCATCCTTCTGTAATGTTGGCCAACAGTAACATGATCTGAGTGTTTTTCCCGCAAGAGACCTTACCCTCACGTGGTTACCGTAGATTCCTTCGTGTATCTCTCGAAGTACATAATTGGCCTCTTCCTTGTTAGCACAACAAAGATAAGGGAGGGAGTGTCCTTGTCTGTATAATGCATTGTCAATAATGACAAAGTGAGCAGCTATAATCTGTACCTTCCATGCTTTATTCCTGTCTTCTGGGAGTTGTCCTTATTTCAAGTAACGGACGATGGGAGTCATCCATTTGTCTTGTTCCTATATCTTCATCACCTATTCGCCCTTTATGCTGGGTTGTTCCTTTGTTTCCATCCATAACTCAAGGAGATTGCCATGTTCGTCTGACGAGGCTAGTTATGCTAAAAAATCAGTTTCAGCATTCTTTGCATGAGGAATTTGCTAAAACTTGACACTATCAAAATACTATAGGAGTTCTTTGACAATCTTTAGATACTTTTACATTCTTTCTTCCTTCACTTCATAATCTCCTTTTACCTAGCCAACTACAAGCTGAGAATCGGCTTGGACGTGAGGGTCTTGGCTTTAAGTACTCTTGTAAGACTCAATCCTATTAGAAGTGCTTCATACTTGGCTTCATTGTTGGTTGCTGGGAACTGCATTCTAACTGCGTACTTCAGGATTTCTCCTAGTGATATGAGGACCACACCTGCTCCTCTAGCTTTCTTGGTGGTGGATCCATCTGTCTGGACTGTCCATGTCTTTTTCTAGGGCTCTTCTTCTTGAGGATAAGTGAATTCTATAATGAAATCAACGAAGACCTTTGATTGCTACCCGAGGCCAATATTTTATGTCGAGCTGGCCAAGATCTATAGCCCATTGAACGAGGTGCCCTACTGCATGACGACGATGGGATGTGCTTGAAAGTAGTGGTGTAGTTTTCTGGAGCAAAGGCGATCTTATCTAGCCTTGGTTAATTTGCTTTAGCTTCCTGAAATGCTTGGTTAGTATAGTACACCAGCTTCTGCACATCCTCCTCTTCCCTGGTCATTGCCTAGCTTATACTATATTGAATACTGCCAAATAGAGGTGCAGCTTCTTTCCTGTTATTGAAGGGTTTAACCATGGAAGTTGTGTTAAGTATTCTTTTAGCTTTGTCAAGGCTTCTTCTTATTCGTTAGTCCACTAAAAGGCCTTCTTCAAGACTTTGAAGAAGGGTAGGCACTTGTTTGTCACTCAAGAGATGAATCTGTTCAATGCTGCAACCTTTCCTATTAAGCTATGTACTTCCTTCACTATCTTTGGGGACTTCATCTCCATTATTGCATTTATCTTGTATGGATTAGCCTCTATGCCCCGTTAAGATACCATGAATCCCAAGAATTTCCCTAATGAGACAGCAAAAACACACTTTGTTGGGTTTAGTATACTTACATAGTGTGTCAAAGTTTTCCCTTAGGTCGTCCAGGTGGTTTGCTTCGTCATTGCTCTTCTCTAGCATATCATCTACATATACTTCCACATTTCTTCCTATTTGATGAGAGAACATGCAGTTCACCAACCTTTAATATGTGGCCCTAGCATTCTTCTGTTCGAAAGACATCACATTGTAATAGTATAACCCTTTGCTGGTGATGAATACGGTCTTCTCTTGATCTTTCTCGTCCGTCATGATCAGATTATAGCCGAAAAAGGCGGCCATGAAGCTTAAGAGCTTATGTTTGGCAGTTGAATCTACCAATTGGTCGATCCGGGGTAAGGTGAAGCTATCGTTCAAGCATGCCTTGTTAAGATCTTTGAAGTCAACAGACATCCTCCACTTGTCGTTCTTCTTCTTTACCATCACTACGTTGGCTAGCCACTCAAGGTAGAAAACTTCCCTTATGAAGCCTACCTCCAAGTATTTCTCAACCTCTTTTGCTATTGCCTTATTACGTTCATGCGCAAATATTCTTTGTCTCTGCTGCACTAGTCTACACTCCGGATTAACATTGAGACAATGGTAGATCACTCTTCTGTAAATTCCTGGTATATCCTCGTGCTTCCAAGCAAAAAAGTAATGGTTCTCTCTTAGGAAGTTTCTTATCTTCGTCTTCTCTGAGGCTGAAAGGACAACCTTAATTTCTTGTGGCACTTTTGACGATTCGGGGACTGGCTCAGGTTTATCTATCATCCACGTGTGATTTTTCCCTGATGCTAGGGCAACTTTGATTTCCCCTATGCCATGAGTTGTAGGGAATTTCACCTTTAGATAATAAGTTGATGCCGCCGCTTTCAACTTATTGAGTGTTGGTCATCTAAGGATTACGTTGTACGTCGACGGAAATCTACCATGAGGAAATCAATATCCTTGAAGACTTGTGCTAGATAAGTGCCTACAATTATGATTAGCTTAACAATGTCTTTGGGAATAACTTTGTCCCCGGTGAAACTTATTAATGGGGAAGTGAATGATTGAAACCTTTCTTTATTCAGCTTCATTTGTTGAAAGGCTAGTAGATAAATGATGTCTGCTGAGCTTCCATTGTCTACCAGTACCTAACGCATGTTGAATTCTTCCATCTTAAGCATTATAACTAGCGAGTTGTCATAAGGCTGCCAAACACCACAAGCGTCCTTCTTGGAAAAGACAATGTCTAGTTCAATACATCTATGCACTTTTGAAGGAGGGAATTGCGAGTGTACGTTGTTCACTTCTCTAGCATATGCCCTCTTCAGTGATTTGGAGGATCCTCCCGCTACCAATCCTCCTGAGATCATTCTTATTTCTTCTATGGAGGCTTTATTGCCCCCTGTCTTGGCTCCCTTTCCTTCTCGTCCCTATGGTTTCTTCTATACGACTCTATTCTCTGTACAAACTTCTACAATTTTCCCTAACAGATTAATGTTTCTACTTGGTCCATCAAATGCCTGCATTTGTCAGTGTGATGCCTGTGGTACTAGTGGAATTTGCAGTACTTACTTTTGTCTTTTACTTCTATTGGAGCTTAAATGGGTCTGGGCCAATGCAGAGAAGGTTCTTCCTTTATCTACATCAGTATTTGCTTGATAGGCATCACTAGGAGAGTGAAGCTAGTAAACTTAGGTCTTCAGTTTGGGAGGTTCTTCTTTCTGTCCAACACATATCCAATGCCTAATGTCTCCTTCTTCCTATTAGGGTTGTGACTGGTTCCTTCATCTCGTTTCCTTTTGGTCGTCACACCTTTAATAGTCACAACATCCACAGCATTCATATACTTCTGGGCCTTGTGAAGTAGTTCTGCCACTGTTTTTAGTGGACTCTTGGTGATTAAGATGAAGAAATTCCTTGGTAGCAATCCTGCTTGGAAGGTTGTCAAGAGGTCATGATCTTCCGCTTCATCCACTGCAACAATTCTTTATTGAAACGCATCACATATTGCCTTAACGATTCTCTTTTTGCCTGGCGTATATTGAGAAGATGCCTAGTTGGCTTCTTGTGTCGTTGTCCTCCAATAAAATGATGAACAAAACCTTTGTTGAACTGGTTGAAGTTCGCAATGTTGTCTGAGGGTAGCTTGCCAAACCACACCCTAACTGTGCCCTTTAACATTGTTGGGAAGGCCTTGCACATTACTTCGTCTGGGCTTATCTGCAAAAGTATCAAAGTTTTGAACCACTCAATGTGATCCAAGGGATCTTTTGAGTCATCAAAGTACTCCAATTAGGGAAGGCAAAACTTTGGAGGGAGTGGATGGTTCAATTCTTCTGTGGTGAATGGTAAATCCGTCCTTCGGATCATTTCGTCTAACTTTTCTACGGCTCTGTCTTTTACTACATTTCTGAGCTCGTCCATCTCCCACCTTATATTATGAAGCTCACTTTCCATTTTGGATGAGTTTTCTTTTGACATTCTTGTCCTCCTATTGGCTTGGCTATTTGATCCTTCCTCATTATGGTTTCCTTTGATCCTCCAATGCTCTTCTTCATTCTAACTCTCCATTGTCCATTGTCGTTCCTCATTCTAGGATTCAGCGGCTCTCCTTAGTTGTTCATTCTGTGAGTCACTTCTTCCAAGTTGGCTGTCAGGGCTTGAATTTGTTAGGCTGCTTGTTTGTCTTCCATCTCGTGCTATGAGGTTCTCTTTTGTCACTTTGAGAAGATGGCTTGAATGATTGGTATTCCCACAGATAGCGCCAAACTGATGATGCAAAAAATCACCAAATTGAGGACCTAGTCTCACTAGATGGATGATCCTGTGGTTGGTCGTGTCTTCGGTGCAAACTTGCAAGAAAGCTTAGGAAAGAAGTGTTATACACTAGTGTGGTGTTTGCCAAAAACACTCCAATGCTTAAGTCAGAAAGGGAGAATATTGTTTAGAGAGAAAAATGACTTAGAGTGGATTTTTGGCTGAGTATTTTTTTGTACCTTTTGATTTTGTTGTTCCTCTCATTTATTGTTGTTTTCAATTTTAATGGATTATGAATGTCTGTATTTATCATCAATGTGCACAGCTCATTTGTTAACGTTGCTTCGTCCGTTACGTTTTATCATCAATGCACGTAATAAATGTGTAACACTCATTTGGGTCCTCATTAACATGGAATGACAATCCCATGTTTTTTTTTTTTTTTTGACTCATCAAGGGTGATATCCCAAGCACTCAATTGATAAAATTTTGGGGATGTTGTCATTGACCTTGGTTAAAGTCTCCCATGGAGCCTAGAAATGAGTTGATTTGTAATTGGTCTCCCCCACCCACCAGAAACTGTGAGGGTGCTTGATCAAAAGGCAACTATAGGTTGGTTGGTAGAGGCAAACCTTGAATGATTCCATGAGATCTCCTCAATTGACATGTCCAAGGAATGAGCTTTGTTTGTACTTTGTGACAAAAACACTGATATGCTTGGGGATTGATCAAATTAATGATGCTTGAATTGGTTGTTTGCTCTTCCCTTTGTGAATATACCTGAAAGTTGAATTTACTTTATTCAAAATTTTAATGTGTAATGCCAGAAATATACTTTGATATTAAGGTTTATAGTTGTTTTTGAACTTCCCTTTTAAGGAGGGTAAGACTTTTTGGTTGATGAGTACGTCTAACATGTAACTTGTAATGCAAGGAGCATAGCAAAAATTAAAGCTGATGGATTTTGACAAGTAGTGTAAAATGGTCGTTCATAAAGTAATCATCATTGCTAAGGACGATACTAAGGACAACCGTCATTACTAAGGAAAACTACCATTACTAAGGAAAACCGCCATTACTAAGGACGATCATAAGCACACATTAATGCTCAGATATAAATTCCTCACTTAAATGGCACAAGTATAATGCGTGTACAGTCTTACCAGCCACCAGCTAACAGCTGTTACAACTATCTCAAGCTGACCATTACACAGACGTTATAGGACATTGAATGGGGAACTTAAATGGCTATTAAATGAGCCATTGAACCCCCAGCTCAACCATAACTAATGGATAGCGACAAAATACTTGTCCATATTACAAACTGTCCAATTTAATGACAAGTAAAAGTATGGACAAGCATAAACGCATTAATTCCAGACAGCATTCAATGACCAAATGAAAAATGAGCACGGAGCCCTTACTACCATTCAATGACGTGCATTTAAATGGCCGTTACAAACGTTAAAGGGCTGGGATTAAGTGGCCACTATTGAGCCATAAATCCTCCAGCTGTGGTACAACGTTAGAAAGGCCAACAAATTAAGCATTTACTCACACAAAGGCTATATAAAACCAAGAGAGACAGGTAAATGATTCATATTGAACACACACACAAATTACTCTACAGATTACAGATTTCTAAAGATTTTAAACTAATTTAAGTATCGGAGAGTCCTTGGCAGGCCCCAAACCGAAGTCATTATCTGTTAGGTGTCTTCTTTGATACAGGATCTCCGGGTCGTCCAATATACTAACAAGAAACATATTAACGAGGAAAAATTGCATTTTATCAAGTTGGCGCCGTCTATGGGAAGACAGGAAATCAATCAATAAGCCATTGAATTCTCTACTGACTAAGTTCCTTAGAACCAATTGACTCAACCACAACTACTCCGCTGGACTCGGTGGTGATGGCTCAACAAATCCAAGCACTAACAGCTAATGTGCAAGAATTGAAGAAAGAAAATGAAGACTTGAAGCGGAGAGTGTGTCCCAAGGGCACAAATAAGTCACAGTCATGGCGTAATTGCAATGACAATGACAACAAAGCCCATAGTCCAGGAAATAGCATAAGAAAAACTTCTAAGTACACCGCACAGTTGACTCATGGCAACAATCAGATGATGAAAACACATGAGGAAGGAGTTAGACAAAGTCAAGAATGCCATGAAGGGAAAGACAACGATAAATCTTGATGGTAAGATCAAAAGGACAGACTTACCCTTCACTGCTAGTGTTTTGGAGTGCTCCTTGCCTCCTAAATTTCGTTTCCCATAGTTGGAGGTTTACAATGGCACTAACGATCCCCTAGATCACATAGGGGCATTCAAGACAATATTAAATCTCCAGCAGACCCAGATGAGGTAATTTGTAGATCATTCCTAGCAACCCTCAAAGGAGCAGCAAGGGTGTGGTTTAGCAAGCTGCTTGCAGCATCTATCGCGAACTTTGAGCAGCTGATAGACTCTTTTGTCTGCCATTTCATTGGGGGCCAACGCCATAAGAAGCCCACCTCATACTTGCTAACTGTGAAGTAACAGGAAGGGGAAACCTTGAGAGAGTATGTAAAATGCTTCAACAAAGCAGTGTTAGAAATTGACAAGGCAGACGATCAGTTGATAATGACGACCTTCCAAGTAGGGTTGAACAATCCTAATCTCGTCTTCTCTCTAGGAAAGACCCGGCTAACTACAATGACAGACCTATTCAAAGCCCAAAAGTACATAAACGGATAGGATGCATTAATGTCAAATGGAATAGATGGCAAGCTAAAGATGGAAGAAATCGATAAGCTCCAATACAAAAAGTAGGAGAAGGACCGTTCCCCCAATCGAAAGAATAAGGACGAAAATACACAGGCTCAGACATGATCGCCAAATATTCCAGAAGAGGAACTTGTTACCTCAAACCACTCAACGGCAAATAGTTACATCCATGGAATGTAGAGCACTTCAAGAGGTATTATCGCTAGTTAGATGATGTTTTCAATTTTCTTTCATCAAACTATTTTCTAAACAGGAATTAATAAGGAGACATTTTTTTCCACATGAATAAATGTCATTCTCTTGAAAGATCTAAAATTATTATTTACCATACAAAAGAAAAAAAAAATCAAGAAGAAAGCCCGTCATTGAATGTCCAATGAGTAAAACCAAGTAGACGATAAAAATATCGATAAGAGTAAAATCGTCACAAAAGGTTCAATTTGGATGAGTACAATTATAATTATGATCAAATTCTCAAAGTGAGAGTAAGTCATATGATTAAATTCACATGGTTAAAAACCGACGAACACAATCATAATGACGATCAAATTCTCAGAGCGAGAGTAAGTCATATGATTAAATTTGCATGGTTAAAAACTGACGAGCAAAATCATAATGACGATCAAATTCTCAGAGCGAGAGTAAGTCATATGATTAAATTTGCATGGTTAAAAATCGACGAGCAGTTTTTCTAAAAGTGACCATCATTACTAAGGACGACCGTCAGCGTCATTACTAAGGACGACCGTAAATGACCGTCATTACTAAGGACGATCATAGGTAAAAATTAATGCTCAAATATAAATTCCCCATTTAAATGGCACAAGTATAACAAACATATAGCCTTTCCAACCACCAACTCACAATTGTTACAACTACCTCAAGCTGACCATTACACAACCGTTACATGACATTGAATGGGGAAGTTAAATGGCTATTAAATGATCCATTTAGCCCTCTAGCTCAACCATAACTGATGGATAGCAATAAAATATTCGTCCATATTGCAAACTGTCCAAGTTAATGACGAGTAAAAGTATGAATGAGCGTAAGCACATTAATTCCATACAGCATTCAATAACCAGATGATAAATGAGCACAGAGCCGTTACTACTATCCAATAATGTGCATTTAAATGGCCGTTACAAACGTTAAAGGACTGGGATTAAGTGGCCATTATTGAGCCATAAATCCTTCAGCTAATAGATTAAGCATTTACTCACACAAAGACTATATAAAGCCAAGAGAGACAAGTAAATGATTCATATTAAACACACACATACAAATTACTTTACAGATTACAGATTTCTAAAGAACTTAAGTTAATTTAAGTATCGAAGGGTCCTAGGTAGGCCCCAAACCAATGTCATTATCTACTAAGTGTCTTCTTTGATATAGGATTTTCAGGTTGTCCATCATACTGACAAGCAACATTCTGACGAGGTGAAATCGTGTTTTATCAGATTTCATGATGGTAGTGATTATGAAATTGTTAACTATTAACAAATGCTTAACAAAAATAGTGTTTTGGTTTACCTTTTTAGAATAACCAAGGATCACTTTGTAGAATCTAATACAACAAATGAGGTTGAGTCACGTTAGTTGTTGTACCTATCATTCACCACAAACAATGTCGTCAAGTTTAGTATACAAATATTAACATTCTTTTTCTTTTTCTTTTTCTTTTTTGTCCGTTATTTTTCAATTTTTTGGTACGTAAGTAAAAGTTGGAAGCTAGTTTATTATTAAATTGAAATTATATTATTGAAATATTTCTTAGTTCACATATAATTTTTTTTTTTTTTTGTGCATTGCACAGAAATACTACTATTAATTCTAGTTTTTTTTAGATCCCACCTTCCCCAATGAGGGTAGTGCTTCCAAATAAACATCATTGAAAGAAAACAGTACGAAAAAAAAATCAATAATTGTGTTCAAAACTTAGTTTAGACTTTAGAGAGGTGATTCTGGAGCTATCTTGAAATTTATCTACATCATTTATGTCCACTATGCAAAGAATTTTGTTCTAATATGTGACAAGACAATTCCTAATTGACTTCAATATTTAGGGTTCGTTTAGTTAGAGAGGTGAAAAAGTGAGAAGATAGAAAATGGTGGGAGAATAAAAAAAATTTTAATTTCCCTCCTTGTTTGGTTGAGAGTGAAAAAGTGGAAGGATATAAAAAATAAGTTTGTATAAATTTACTCACATATCCTAGTTAAAAAATGATGCCCAATGAAAACAAAAAAATGACCAAAAAAAATCATGTCAAGAAAAAAAAATAACGGCTAGTTAAAAAAAAAAAAAAGATGAGGTAAAGTGTCCCAAGTAAAAAAGCCAATGTTTACCCAAGAAAAAAAAAAAGCCAACATTGCCCACGCCCCAAGAAATCAAAAGAAAAAATGGGAAGAGGCAAAGTGTCCAGAAAGCAAGAAAAAAATTGAATAAATAAATAAGAGGCCAACGTTGCCCAGGAAAAGCAACTGGGGGCATTTTTGTCCATCTGACAAAACAACGTCTTTACCTCAATTTTTTGGGAAAATATGTTGGTAGGTCCGGAGAGAAAACATCTGGACTCCACTATTTTTTTTTTTCCTTCCTCCTTCCAACCAAACATCCACCAAAAGTTTTCCTTCCTCATTTTTTTTTTTTTTTTTTCATCTTCTCTAAAATCCACTCTATCAAGCACACCTTTAGTCTCCTACAAGAATAAGAGATTTTAATTAGAAGGGAAATGTGAATGGACGCCTAAGGTTAACAATCCAATTAAAGAAAATTTTTATGGAAAAAGAAAAAAAACAATTAATGTTTTGACAGTTTTTTTCATTTCCTACAAAAGTAGTGTCAAAACTTTCCAAAAAGAGAAATGATATGTCCACAACATTTTTACAACAAATCTTAAGTGGCAGGTTGTTACTGGTTGTTATTGTTGGGGCAAAAAAGTAATCTTAGTGTTAAGTTCAAATTTGAACCAATAATAACTAACCACCTATGATTTGTTGTGAAAATGTTGTAAAAATGTTGTGGACGTAGCACCTCTCTTCCAAAAATGGATCTAATTAGAATGCACTAATAAAGTGGGATTCATCATTTCTACCTGAGTAATGCTGGAGATATCAACTTTGGCACAATTTTATGCTACAACTTGCCACATGACGAGTTGTGATTGATAAGAGTGTATCTCCACATGGCCCACTAACATACCATTACTAATCACAACTCACCATGTAGCGAGTTGTGGCACAAAATTGTGCCAAAGTTGGTATCCCAGCATTAGTCTTTCTACCTTTTTCATTTATTTATTAAGTGACCATTTGGATCACGTTTACGCGTTTTGCGTTTCAGCTTTTTTTTTTTGAACTAGTGCCTGGTGCACTGTTTATAGGAGATTAACCGTGTAAATAAGTAAATGAACAATATTTTTAGTGTAAACAGTAATTAAAATTTTTTTTTTATTATTTAATTTTTAACAAAATAAGCGATATTGATTGAAATACACCGTAATACTTCTGCTCTTCGTTCCATATCATCAAGAAATTCAAGTGCAATTATAAGTAACGCGTTTCATCCGTTCAATATGAGAGAGAAAGTGAGCTTCATTATTACGTTTTTTTAGCAACACGCTATGGACGCGCTTTAAGTTGTACACGCTATGCGGTTCAGCAATTTATATCTATGGTAAATTTGTAAACCAGAGTAAATATAGGAAAGATTTTAAAAGATTTGCTTTAGTTTTTATTTATTTATTTATTATAGATTTGCTTTATAAAAGTAAATATCTACTTTCTAGAGCTTCCTATAAACTTCCATCGTCAGACGAAGCTTCACTAAAACTTCATTCATTTTGTATAGTGTGAAATAGTATAAATATAATGGTATAAATATATGATTCTCAATTTATCATAGCTCATAAGCCCATCACTCTCTCTCTCACTCTCTTTGGGTCATGGATAATATTAAGGAGCAACTTTCAAATAATAGCTTTTTGGGAATTCTTAGGCTGTGCATTTCAATCCCTTTTCTTTCAACGAAGGCTTGTTTACTGATATTCTTTGTCTCTATTTTATGTCCACCACTTTTATTTTGCGCCTTTGTTGCTTTCACCTCTTTATTTGGTAGTCTTTATCACCAAATATTGAACAAAGAGATAGTACTAACTCTTCTCCTGCCGATCATCCACCAAATAGTTTTCCTTGTGTTCACTCTTGTGCCCTCCACCATTGCCATGTTCCTCACCATAGCTTCTGCCTACACTTCTGAACCAATACCCTTCTTCAGCTTCTTCCGAGCCATATTCTACATTTTTCTACACTACTTTGACACCTTTTTCTTCGTCATGGCTTTCGTGAGTCTCTACCGGGCACTATTAATCAATACTATATGTCTTTCCATATTGGCTTACCACACAAACAACCCTCTTCTCCTTTTGGTCGCTTGCATCGTTTTGCTTCTGTTCATAGCTCTTCAATTCTTCACTGAACACTGGTTGCTTGCTTGTTTCGTATCAATGTTTGAAGGGATTCATGGGATGGCAGCCCTTAGAAGGAGTAGAGAACTGATGAAGGGGCGTGCAGACAAGTTGGGAGTCTTGTTATTTTTTCTGGTTTGCGAATGGATTCAGCTTCATCAAGAAATATCTATGTTGGGAGATAAATTGAATTCTGGGAGTACTGATTGGATAGTAAAATTGTCTGATGTGCCAACATTTGGTTTGTTATTTCCAGTGATTTTGTTTGGAATTTCAGCTCAATCTGTCTTATATTTTTTCTCCAACCAAGAGATTGACAAGGGTGCTTTGTCTAAACGACTTGGTTGGTACCTTCGATCAACATGCTCCAACTATCAGTAATGACATCGAGACATTAGTCACCTTTTATTTCTTCTTGTAAAATATGTTTGCCCCTTAATGGGTTTGATTAATGTTTGTCAATTTTTCTTTTATTGCAAATTTGGCTCTAATTTTGGACAAATAAGGTGACAACAATATAATATTTCAAAGTGAAGTGGAATACAAAATTTTACAGATGGTATATTAGTGTGTATATATATGGTCCAGTTAATATGTGTACTTACTACATACATTTATCCATTTTGAAAAATATATTATGATAAATTAAAAAAACTATCAAATCAGTTATTTACCCAAAAACTAACCACTCAAACCCATGAACCCCACCACCAACACAACCGCATCGACCTATCCCAACTGCCACAAGTTGACCCATCACATCCACAGCAACCCATGGCCTGATCAGCAACCCACTACCACCGCAACAACCCAATCAGAAACCATCTCAACTGCCAAAAACCGACCCACCACCACTGCCACAAACTGACCCACCACCATAATGACCCACACAGCTTAACCTACGGCGTGACTGCTACAAAGAGACTCGCGACGTGATCCACCTTGAAGAGACCACGGTGTGACCCACGAAGACACGGTGTGAGTTTGATCTGAGATGAGAGAGAGAGAGTGAGTCTGGTTTGATCTTGGGAGAGGGGAGGAAGGAGCTCTGGTCCGAAAGAGTAACGGGAGAGGAGCTAAAAGAAAAAAGAAAAAAGAAATATATATATATATATATATATATATATATATATATATATATATATAAAAGAAAAGAGCAAGAGGAAAAAATTCTTAAAAGCAAATTGCAATTTGCTGCAGTAAACTAGTAGTAAGAGTAGGCGGTGGAAGCTAAATTTTAGGCTTTGCTTTTTCTTATTTTTTTAGTTCAAAAATGCTCTTACAGTCTTATGTTTAAATAGAGACAAAATTAAAGAATAATCCGGTAAAACTCATTTTTTTAATTCAAAGATGCTCCTGCAGTCTCATGTTTAAGTAAAGACAAAATTAAAGGACAATCCGGTAAAAATGCAACTCCAACTCCCACTAAAATATTGCCTTAAAAATAGGACCACTCTTCTATTAATTTTTAAATTGATTTATTCACTTATAAATTAGATTTTTAAAATAAAAATCATATATATATATATATATAAAATAATTAAATACAATTTTTTTCTTACAAAATAGGACCATTAAAAAAAAAAGTCTCATCACACGCGCAAAGCGCGTGTGACGAGACTAATATATATATATATAAAAGAAAAGAGCAACAGGAAGAAGAATAAAAATTCTTGAAAGCAAATAGCAATTTGCTGCATTAAACTAGTAGTAAGTTGTCAATTTTTTTTAACTATAGCATCACCCATGTAAGATCATTCGCACTGGCACTGCCATTTATCGGCAAATTTTACCACTTTCGCACCAAAATTAAGTTTTATTTGAACTCGTAAAAATCAACTATTACAAAGAAATTTGTAATAGTGCTACTGTGCAATTTTAAAGGTAGAATTGCACTATACACTATGGCTCAATTCTAAAAAAAACTAATATTTTATTTATTTATTTTATTAATTCCTCTCTTTCATAGTGTTTTTGTTTTTATTTAAATTTTGGGATATATTATTTTATTGGGTAAAAATATTATTTTAATGTGTTATATTGTAAAATAAAAGTTGAAATGCTGAAAGTATTGTAAAATAGTATGATATAATTGATAAAATAATTTTTTAGAATGGTAAAATAAGATGAGATAGAATTTTGAGATGTGAATGCTCTAACACAACATTTTATACTTCGTGGTGCTAAAACTAACATTTTAGGAATATGCCTTTACCAATGCTAATGATCTAACAAAAACAACCAAAAAATACCACATTCTCTACGTCTATATAAACAATCATTTGCCCATATATTACAATATGTCCATAACAAATTCGAATATTGAATATAAACATTAATACATATTCATATTATTATAATAACATCTTCGACTATTATAAAAAATAATGAAATGGGTATGCATGTTCCTGCAAAGAATATAACACTTATATACTCACAATAAATAAAAATGAAATGATCACCGCAAGTACAAATTTTTGTGAGGATAGAAGGGCAATGACTAAAATTCAAGTCCTTTGAAATGAGCTTCATACACATATAATTAAATTTGGCTAAATTAAGATTTTTATCTTAGATAAAAAACACAAATAATAATGAAATGAAATTTGGCATCAATGGATTTTGCATTAAATGTTTGTTTAAATACCGCTTATTCTTGAAAATTGAAAACACTATAGCAAAATAAATTTTAAATATGTAAATAGTGTCATGAGACCCAATTTTAGAGAAGAATTTGTTGAAATCCGTACTTGCGGGTCCCGTGAACAGTGCACGAGGCCCACACAATTTTTTTTTTTCTTTTCAATGCAAACCAAACGGAGGCTAGGTGGAAGCGTTTTAAATAATAGTAATTGCCACTGCAAAAGGATTGACACCTACACATAGACATTGCTCCACATTTTTTTTCTTTGTGAGATTCATCCAGGGATGGAACCAGAACTTTAAGTTAGGGGAGGCGGCTTTATTATTGGCTACATGCGGCAGTTTCAACCTCTAACTCTGCTACTTAGTTGCTGTGATTGTTTTTTTTTTGTGGGTAAGAATAAAATTACTTTTTGTTTAGAATTTTTTAAATTGCAGGGTTATTTATTTTGGATAAAATTAGTTAATTTAGCTTAATTGTTTAGTTTTACTAGTAATTTTTGTTGTGGAGCTTTTTTTTTTTTTTTTTTTTTGCCCTTATATATTTTGTTTTATATTTTAGATTTATAAATTTTTTTATAGTCACTAAAATAAGGAAAATACTAGAGCTATAAGTTTTTAATAAATTACTGATGTAATAAGTGGTTATTAATAAGTAAAAAATAATGTGAGTGGTGGGCTTATATGCGAACCAATAAGAATCTGCTACTAAAATAGTTTGTAAAAATGTTATAAAAAAGTTTGTGAGTATAACATTACTCTTAAAAAAATCAATGATATTTTTAAAGGGAAACAAAATATAATTTTATAAAACAAATTGCTAAAATTAATACACACATATATATATATATATATATATATATAATAATTTTTTTTTCAAAAAATTTAGAGGGGCATTGCCCCTCCTAGGCCAATGGTGGTTCCGTTTATGGATTCATGGATACTTTTCTTTTCTTTTTTCGGTTGTGGGGTCATAGAATTTTTATTTTTATTTTTAATTTTTTCTAACTTCCATAAACAGGCCGTATTGGTGGTTCGAGACTTCTAGCTAGTTAAGGAATATTGTAATTTCAATGTACCTTCGAGTTGTATTTATCATTCTCCACCAAGGGAAGCACTAGTCAATAACACGCTAATACACGTCCCAATGAGGCAAAAAGAATGGGAAAGAGGCTTTCTCTTGTGTTTATAACCATCTTCAAATTATTAAGTTATAAGATAGTGTATGGATAAAAGAGTTCTTTTAGCCTATAACATTTACCGAATATATATCATTTAGATGGAAACATATGCTATATATGTAGGGTAAATTAGGGACCCTTTTAGATTAAAATTTATTTAATAAATCTCCTTCTATCAAGGAGTTTAAAATTTATAATTTCATGGTGTTTATTAATCAAAGAGGTTATACCAATTGAGGATTACCTAAAAATTATTATTCACCAATAAAATTCTTAAAGACATGAGTTTTCATGTATCACTTGAATGTGGATTACATAGAGTTTTCTTAAAACCTTACAAGAAGTCCTTAAGAGGAAATAATAATTAAAACCATAACAATAATAATCATTCAAAAATACACAAAACAATCAACACTCTCAATATCAATGTAAACCATCTTATATCACCATGCAAATCACCTGTTTGCTCAAACTCAACAACCCACCACAAAATAGTTGTGAAAATCTCATTATAGAATTTTACAAGTATTTAAGTAGAAATTACTTACTATGATCAATCTAAACACGTCTATTCAAAAGAAATCCAAACTTACCACAAGCAAACCAAAGACTGCTTAGCCTGCAAAAAATAAGTTTAATTTATAAGGAATTTATTAATACACTTAGTAAATGACAAAGTTTAGCTACAAAACTAGTTTTAGTGTAAGGATACAACCTTACTCAATATATTTTTATTGGAGGTGAATTTTGATAAATCTACAATTGGATTATATTTTCTTCTTATATCTTCCATACTTGCAAAATTTCTAAAATTCAATAATTATGTCATCAATAAATTGTTTAAATTGCAAGTTTTTGTAGTTTAAAATTATGCATAAAATATAAGTTTATAGATCATATAATGAATAATATTTGATTGACACAAAATTTAACAGTTGTATTAAGAGCGCAAAGAACATGAAATTCAACGATTATATTTCTAAGATATGTATTAATGTTTTTTTTTTATTGTGTAAAGTTATAACTTTAAATTACAACCAATTTTGTAACAAAACTTTGTATAGTAACTACCTTAAACAATTTTTTTATTTATTTAATGGAGAGCTTCTCTAAAATGTAACTTAAATTACCCTCAAACACGTTGACAATATGTAGCCAGTATCATCTATGTTCCATCCATATATAATTCTATGCATTAATTACAATTTTTTTTTTTTTTTGGAAATTGCATCAATTACAATTTTTTATTTTATTTTATTTTATTTTATATAAGATAGAATTTCTACGCTAACCTAATCTAAGTGTCACTACAAAAAACGGGGTCTATAGCCGCGTTTCAAAAACGCGGCTATAGACACCGAAAACGCGGCTATAGACAAAAATAATTTTCTGGGTTTTTTTTTCCCCGAAAAATTCAAAATTCAAACAAAAAGAATTTTTAAATTAAACACAAACCCAAAAAATTCAAAATCAAACACAAACCCAAAAAGTTTAAAATGAAACACACCCAAAAAATTCAAAATCAAACACAATATACTGATAGTACAAATGCAACGTGCTCCAAATTTAAACAAAACCAACCCAAATTTAACACTAAATCCATTCAAAGAACACAAAAGCTCAAGAACACAAACCTATTTAAACATAAGCACAATATCAACAACACAATAGCAAAAATAACTTTTAGAAAAAGTATAATACCCATTAAAAAATTAGAGAATTTTTACCTCAAATAGTAGAGATGAGTGAGCCTTTAGCTTTTATTATGAAGTTTTCCAGTGACCCTTGCTTGAAAAATGAAGTATATAGTGGTGTGGAGTGTACCGGTGAGAGAAGTGTGCGTTGTGTTGAAAGAAAAAAAGAAGGAACGAGAGAAAAAAAGAAGGAAAGAGAGAAAAAAAAAAAAGAAAAGAAGAAGCAGGAGCAAAGAAACAAAGAAAAAAAAAGAGCTATATTGGAGTGAAGAAGGAAAAAAAAAAAAAAAAAAAAAAGAAAGAAAGGAATTCGGCGTGACTTGCAGAGAAGAAAGAAAGAAAGAACCCAGGAAAGCAGAGATTGACGAAAGAAAGAAAAGATAAGAAAGAAAAGATAAGAGTGGGGGTAGGTGGGAAAGTGGGTTCTGGGCCTTTTAATTGGTGTTACCTATAGCCGCGTTTTTGAAAACGCGGCTATAGCCCCTCCCTTATACTAAAAAAATTTACTCGGATGCACAAGTCATCCTTTTAAAAAATATATATATTATTTGACTGGACCTATAGCCGCGTTTTCAGAAACGCGGCTATAGCCCCTCCCTTATAAAAAAAAATTTATTCGGATGCACAGGTAATCTTTTTAAAATATATATATTATTTGACTGGACCTATAGCCGCGTTTCTGAAAACGCGGCTATAGCGCCTCCCTTATATATAAAAAAAAATTTATTTGGATATACAAGTCATCTTTTTAAAATATATATATTATTTGACTGGATCTATAGCCGCGTTTTTGTGAAACGCGGCTATAACCCTCCCTTATAAAAAAATTTGTTGTACTGTACATAGCACCCTATTAATAAAATATTTTTGTCTGGACCTATAGCCGCGTTTTGATAAACGCGGCTATAGTCCGGACGTAAAACGCAGCTCAAGGCACTAGAAACGCGGCTTCAGACCGAACCTATGGCCGCGTTTAACAAAACGCAGCTATAGATTGGGTCTGAAGCCACGTTTCTAGGAAACGGGGCTATAGGTTTGGTCTATAGCCGCGTTTCTTTTAAACGCGGCTATAGGTAAGGTATAGCCGTTTTTTTTTATAAACGCGGCTAAAAAACGCGGCTATAGCGCGCGTTTTTTGTAGTGTGTATATGTGTGTGAAACTCTCTCCTGAAGACTTGAACCTCAACCCTTGCCCCCCCAACACCCCACAAGCATTTATACTTGTAGAGTGACCACCACACCAAGGGAGAGTGGTAGTTTTAAAAGAGCTTCTACACTTTATTCTTATATTATCTTCTTATGTGTTTCATATATTATCTTATCTTAGTAACATGTGTGCTTGTTGATGCTTTATCAAAAAATGTATGGTTGTTGTGTTGATAAGATCAAGGAAAGATAGTGATTTGGGATTCGAGAGATAATTGAGTAGTATTGGCACCCTTTTTTGTACGTACTTGGATGCTCAGATTCTAACCTCACCTCTCCTTCTTCATTGTTTACCTTCGAAAAAGTTATTCCTATTTTTGATTGTCTCCTTAATAGTCTTTGTTGCAAATTTGACAGGTAAATTATTTTGGGCAAAAGAAATAACGTGACAACAATATCTAGAATTGTTCACTAAATTGTGCAAATCACAAAAATCGCACCAAAATTGCCTGAAAAATGGTATAATTGCACCACACTGCAAGTAATAGTGCACTGTATTGCATGGTACAGTACAATTTGTAATTTTATGATAAGAAAACCGTACAAATCGGACCGCACTGCATCCTCTCTATATATTAATCCTAGTAATTTATTATTAGAAAAGTCAACCCAAAATAAAGAAAAATTAGCTTAATAGTTCAAAACTTGGCCCAAAAACAAAGGGAAAAATCAGTTTTGAGCTGAGCAGAAAAGCCAAAATTTGAAAAATATACCAGTTTAAATTGCATCTTATACATTGCACTACACATATGACTACAAAAATAAGGTGCAATACGATTATAATTTTGACTAAACTCTAAATCGCATCACACCGTACATGTGATTACAAAAATAAGATACAGTGTAGTTATGGTTTTGACTAAACCACATTGCAAGATGTGGTGCTAAAGATAGCCTCAAACTGCACAGCACTGCACTACGAACACCCTAGACGATATTTATGACAAAAACAGCCCAATTGGAAGCTCCAGCCAAAGCGAAGCAATTGGAGACTCTAGTGCACACGTAAATTACTTGAAAACAATTCTTTTTTTTAACGGCTTTTAATGTAAATTTTTCAAATTTTGAAAAATGGCTTTTTATTTGAAAAACAGGGTTTTGGTGAAAATATCATGAGTTTTCTTTGGAAAGAAATTTTTTATGAAAAGTCTCATGAGTTTTTGTAAAAGGCTTTCCAAGGAAAATCATTTTTGCGAAAATTCGGGTCTGTTATAAATTAGAAGAAAGAGCAAAGAGGAACATAGAAATTTTGGACGAGATAATATATGAATCTTTATTATTTAAGTGATCAGCCACATTCTATAATGACCCAACTGAAGCTTTTTCATCTATCAAAAGTCTTCTATACAACCTCACACACAAACACACCCGTAGGACCTTCAAAGTCTGTAAAAGTCTAACGGAGAAAGGAATAGCATCATTCAATTAGCTATTGAAGCGGTGCGGTGATGATATGACCACCAAGACAAAAGTTGAGTTTTAATAGTATAATGCTACATGTAAGTTTTAATTCCAGGATACTTGCTGCCTATAGATCAAGAAAGTCAATACTGTACCGGAGGTTGTACTAGTTTGGCCTACGATACGATATATTTCGGGTACCGGTCAATACCGATGTACCATTTCGAATTTACCGCTATTTTTTACTATTTTATATAATATACAAAATAATAATTCTAATAACACAATATATCATTTTGAGAACTTTTTATATATATATTTTTTTGGAGTTATCATCATTAATATAAAAGTGAGAAGCCAAAAAAAGAAAAAGAAAAAAAAGACACCTATTAAATAATCAAAGACCCACCCACTCAATAAATGCCAACCCATCTTCTCATGCTTTGAAAATATCAAAAGGCTATGAAGCCTTTTCTTGGGCAAAGGTCTTTTCTTGGGCAGACCGGCAGAGAACTTTGAAAAATGAAAAGTTTAAAAAAAAAAAAAAAAAACCGAGACAGAGAGAGAGAAAGAGAAAGTAGCAGAGACGCCAGAGAAAGAGAGAGGAGAAGAAGAAGATGAAGAAGATGAAGGAGGAGCAGCAGCCAAATCAGTCCACGACCCCGACTTGAGGTCGAGAATGTCGAGATCGTTGCCGCCTCGCCGGTGGAAGGTGAGAGTGACAAAGAAACATAATTCTTTTTCCGGTCCGGTATGTATTTACCGGCCGAAATCTGAAATTTTCCTTCGATATGGCCGAAATGACCCGGTATGACTGGTATATTTTCCGGTACAAAACAACCTTGTTTCTGTATCGGCCAAGGTGCCGAAATGGTAAATGCCGGCCGTACCGGCCGGTACGGTACGAAACAGACTTCCCTGCCATAGATAAAGCTACAGCAATCAACAAAAAAAAAATAGAGAAAAAAAAAAAAAAAAGCTACAGCAATCAAATAGTGTAGAGTGGCACTACATGCTAGGAGCTATTTCACCACACTCCCCCTTTGATGACCACTTACCAAGAATATGCCTCATTAAAACCTTGGTAAAGAAGTGGGTTCCAGTTAGCTCAACTGGTAAAGTCTCTGATGGTTGTATAAGAGATCTGGGGTTCTATCCCCGCCTACACCAAAAACTGATTGGTGTTTTGGTCTGATAATAAAGAACTATTATTAGGAGTGGACACTATAGATTAAAACTCTCTAAAAAAAATATAAAAAAAAACCTTGGCAAAGAAAAACTCAATGGGAAAAAACTAGTGACGCAGAAAAAATAGTACAATATTCTTGTGAACCTTTTAAAAATATCACCAAATTTAATGTCTTAATGCCCTTAGGACATCCATTAATTTTCACCTTTTATATATATATATATATATATATATATATATATATATATATAATATACTAATAATGTAGATAAATTGCTTCAAAGTTGTGAGTTAAGATTTGTTTGGTTGTAATTGTAGAAGAGAAATCAACCCTTATGCGACTCTACCACAAGGACTAATGGAAAACGGATTGAGATTAGCAATTGCATCATGTAATTACCCTATTTCCTTCACAAATATTTTTACCTTTCTAAATTTTTAACTTTTATTTTTAAAAAATATTTTTATATTTAGTGGTTGAGATTGAAAGTTATAACTTTCAATCTCAACTTAAGGTATTGCACCTAATCTCAATCTGTGTTCCATTGGACTAAGATCAGGTGCAATTGCAATATACAAATGCATCATGCAATTAACCCTATTTACTTACAAAAAATTTTATATTTTTAATCTTTTAACGTTAACTTTTTATTTATTTTTAATATTTTTTATTTAACGGTTGAGATTGAAAGTTCATTTTTCCAACTTTCAATCTCAACCCTACGTTGCAGTTTCAATTGCATTAAGTGCACAATCCATGGAACACCAGCAATGAATACTAGGTATTTAATATAATATTAGATCAGGCATGTAGAGGTCAAAAGAGTGGTAATCATTTACAAAACATTCAATGAATGAAATAAGACGCAGCATTTGATGAAATAAGTAAATTTGATAACGGAGTTTTAATGAATAGGTATAAGAAATTGAGGCCATTTTCTTACAAAATAGAGGTTCTCCTAGCTAATAGTGGATTTGAATGGAATGAATGACAAAATATTCATAAGTTTTGTGGTCTTTCAAAATGTTTGTTTTTATTTGTTACCTTTTATTTCTTTATTTCTTTTTTTTTCTTAGAAACTTGTTACCTTTTATTTCTTCAAAGTATATACCAACTTTAATGGTTATTTTTTCATATCATATATTATGTGTGTTCATTAAGTGTATCAGTCCTCTTGGGATATTACAGGCCTAACTATGAGACTGTATAATAGAAATTGTATAAAAGAGATTTTAAAGAAGGTTTTACACACAAACTGTTTTACATAATTTTATTCACAGTCCAAAAAACAACTAATTTCAATTATTTTTTGAGATGAATGTAAAATATTTTGTTTGCAACAAATATTTCTCAAGTTTTTAATTTTTCTAAGTCAAGACAACAAGATGTTAATCTTTTACATTAAAAATAAAAAAACAAACACTGGGATGGGAGATTGTGATAGTCTCTGAAGACCTACAAGTACTTTCTTGGATGTTTCACAACCTTCAATTTCGAATTACACCAGAAGTCCTGTTTCAAGAAGTTGCAAACGGCTACTAAAAATAGCAAACAATGCATGTAAAAGTGGAGTCCCATGTTTTACCTGTTCTCTAAGAATTTGACTTTCTTTCTTTCCTTTTTATTTTACTCATTTATCCTTGTAAGCCAAGTGACTTTATTTCTTTTTCTTTTTCTTTTTTTCCCATACTTTTATTTTGTGTGCTTTCAAAGCAAAAATCATTTATTAAAATATATAGTCTACCCAAGCTATATATATAAACTGAAAAGGCTATATATATAAACTAGGGAGCAGCTTGTGTCCAGTGAAAGTTTTCACTGGAAACGTTAGATTGCGGACTCGTGTTCACTCTTGGACACATGTCCGAATCCTTTTCATTGGATACAAGCCTTTCCCTATAAACTAAAATAAGTTATAGATTGAGTTTAGACAAACGGTATATATATCAATTAAAACTACTTCTACATGTTCAACAAAACTGAATAAGTTTTGTGGTGTAATACAATTTTTTTTTTTACATTAGAGTTTACCAAGTTTTCCAAAATAAGAAAATTTTAAGTAAAATTTTCTCCTCAAGAAAACAACAGAAGTGCAATTTTTAGGTATTATTCCATAAGTTTTAGAGTTGAATTCAATTATGTGATTGTATTGACCAATAAATCATATGAATGAATGAATTTTTTTTTTTTTGAAAATGATAACATTAATCATATAATTAAATTGAACTGAAGAATATAAAATACACCCTAATTGGGACTGCAGTGAAGTTTTTTTCTGTCAAAAATCATGCATTCATGTCTTTTGTCTCGTCCTAGACATTGCCCTAAAGAAATCCAGAAGAAGTTTTTGTTTTTTAGATCAAATCCAGAAGAAGTCAAGACTTAAGATAGCCCAATTCCCATTTCACATGCCCAAAACAGCCCAAACTTGGCAATATATGCTTTAAAGCTATGGGTATCCCCCCCCAACCAAGCGAATGTCCCAAATGCCCAACCACCCCCCCCAAAATGGGCTCCAACCACACAATCAATTTTGCCCTCCTCTTCTCTTTTCACATCATCATTACTCATCAACAAAATCATCATCATCATTAACAACCTCCCTTTAACTTTCTACAAACGCAAACTTGTCAGATCCAAACCCATGAATCTCCCCTAGAACACCTCCAATTCCTAATCATTCCATACCCCCAAAATTATGTCTTAATTTCATCCCTAAACATCCTTATTACGTGTATTCTAAGTCCCTAAACAATAAACACATCCTACATGGCCAAGAACTTCAAAAGAAGTCAAAGCAAGCCCACTCCCCCAACTCACATGCCCAAAATAGCCCAAACTTAGCAATATATGCTGCTTTAAAAGACCAAAGGTTAGGTACTACCACAACCAACAAATGTCCCAAATACCCAAAAACACCCCCAAAACCCAACCACAAAACCATTTTTTTCCACACCTAAAAAAAAAAATTCAAATCAAATCCAATTAAAAACGTGCCCTCCTTTTGACTCTGCACATCATAATCACTCATCAATAAATCCTTATCATCATCAACCTCTTTGTCCCTCTCTCTCTCTCTCTCTCTCTCTCACAGAACTTTCTACAAACACAAACTCTGTCAGATCCAGATTCCAAACCCATCAAACCCATGGATCTCCCACCAGAACATCTCCAATTCTTAACAATCCCAGACATCGTCACAGAATCAATCTCCATCCCCAAACAATCTCCAAAAACCTTTTACCTCATCACCTTAACTCTCCTCTTCCCTCTTTCCTTTGCCATCTTAGCTCACTCTCTCTTCACACACCCACTCCTGGCCCACCTCCAAGACTCTCAACCCGACCCGACCCAAACCCGACACCAATTCACTCTCCTCCTCCTCTTCCAATTCCTCTACCTTATCTTCCTCTTTGCTTTCTCTCTCCTCTCCACTGCGGCCATAGTCTTCACTGTAGCATCTCTCTACACCTCAAAGCCAGTCTCTTTCTCCTCCACAATCTCGGCCATTCCCAGCGTTTTCAAGCGCTTATTCGTTACCTTCTTATGGGTTTCTCTTCTAATGGTGATCTACAACTTTGTCTTCCTTGCTTTCCTGGTCTTATTGGTCGTAGCCATTAATACCCGGAACACCTTTTTGCTTATTTTTGCAGTTTTGATCATTTCCATACTCTTTCTCTTTGTTCATGTCTATATCACTGCACTGTGGCACTTGGCTAGCGTGGTTTCTGTGTTGGAACCGGTTTATGGGTTTTCTGCTATGAAAAAGAGCTATGAGTTGTTGAAGGGAAAGACCGTTTACGCCTTTGTGCTTGTTTTTGTGTACTTGGCGATCTGTGGGGTTATTGGTTGGGTTTTTGGGTCAGTGGTTGTGCATGGAGGTGAAAAATTTGGTGTCTTTGTGAGGATTGTGGTTGGAGGGTTCTTGGTGGGTGTGTTGGTGATTGTGAACTTAGTGGGGTTGTTGGTGCAGAGCGTCTTTTACTATGTTTGTAAGAGTTATCATCATCAAGGGATTGATAAATTAGCTTTGCATGACCATCTTGGTGGGTATCTTGGGGACTACGTGCCTCTCAAGAGCAGTGTTCAGATGGAGAATTTGGAAATCTGAGATAGATTTCATGACAATTTTATGTGTAAGTTTGATCACATAAAGTTTTTTTTTTTTTTTTGAACTGTTTTAGGAATGTGTAGAAAGAATGAACATTTGGATAATTGAGCTGTTAAATAGTACTTTTAATGATCTGTTTGTTAGGTTGGTAAAAACTTTATTTCAGCAAGTCATATATTGTAGTTGTTGTGGATTGCTGCTGGATGTTAGATTATAAATGCTGTGATGGATTTGGAAATTTGTTATTTTTACTTTAGATCATAAATTAGAGGATGCTTGGGTTATTTTTTACAATTCACAATTATGTAGTTGAATAGCAATTTTGAATTTATTGATATAGAAGGAAAGTCCAAGTTGGATACCTTTATTTATTTTTGTTTCTCACAAAGAGTGTTGGAGGGGGGATTTGAACCCAAGTTAGATATTTATTATGTCTTTATTCTGGATGTTTTTTAAATGAAGTAATGTGTTATGTGATGCTAAATAAATAATCTGGTTACTTTATTTGAATGAACTGATCCGACTATCGGCAGGATTGATAACGAGAGGATGGTTATGAGTTATGACTATGGGTTTTCTCTTTTGTGTTTCCTCTAGTTATGGTGTTTTCATTTGTCTGTAGTATATTTTCAGGATTTTTTTTTTCTTAAACTTTTGCTGTCTCTTCATACATATACAGATACTTTTTTTATTAAAATTCTCTTGGTGTTGAGGGATTATGCCTCAGTTCAGAACCCCAGCTGATTGAGATATCCATTGGTTCTGGCTGATTGGATAATTGATCTAGGTGTAACATTTTGGTTGGATTTATTTTAAACCTTCAGTTTACCCCGATCTAGTGGCTATCTCACCAGAGGTTGACTCTGTTCTATTATTATTTTTTTGATCAAATTGATACCGTTTTTCATTGGTGTATGTTTCTTTTGATAGGTAATCAGAAAGCTTTTATAAATGATAGAAAGAAAGGAATACAAATTGGTGTATGTTTCTTGTTTTAAATTTTGTGTTGTGCTTCAAGAATGTGTGTGTGTTTGTGTGTGCACGCTTTTTATTGGGTCCAGTTTACCTGGATATGGAAAGCCCAGTTTTGAAACCATTGAGTTTAATTATTTATTGAGTGACAATGACCACGCCTGAGATCAATTTAGGGGATAAGGTCAATGTGCAAAATGTAATTTTAGTAAAACCATATCCCCCCCTCTTACACACAAATAAATACAATAAACAGCTATCAGTTTCTGCTGATGTTGATTGACTGGTGTAAGTGGCTCTCTCTCTTTTTTTCCTCCCTGAGATGGCAGGATTCATGCATTTGAAAAACAGTATATCTGATGCTTTGGATTCGTTATTTTTAATTTATATTTCAAGAAACCATAAGGACTTCCCAATGATTCTTTCTTTAGGATTTGGTTTCCTGTTGTCATAGACTACCATCAGACAATGTGATGTTTTTGTTTGCCATTGAACTATGGGCTGGATGAGCAGGAATACTGTGAGCAGTTATATTTTAAAAGATTGCATCTAGAATCCTAGTAGTTGGCTCAATGGGTGATACATTAGGAATTAATGTATGTAATATATGTGTGTCAATTCCTTGGAGTTGACATTATATATTATAAAAGATTGCATATAGAATCCCAGGAGTTAGTTCAATGGGTGATACTGTAGAAAAATGTAAATAAATAAATAAATATATGATGCATGTAATGTACGTGTGTCAATTCCTAGGAGTTGACATTGTATATTATAAAAGATTGCATATAGAATCCCAGGATTTAGCTCAATGGGTGATACTGTAAAAAAAAAATGTGTATATATATATATATATTATATTTATATTTATATATGTTGCTGACATGGATTTTGGTTTGCATATAGAGGGTGCACTGTGTATGGCCTTTTTTTTTATGTACAAAGCCAATTTAGAAGATAGTGTGAAATTGAATTAGTTGCATGTTCTAGCTTCTGATTAAGAGGAAGTTCGGAGTATAATAAAAGAGATATCAAGTTTCATGACCTGCAGCTGATTTGAAGTGAAGAGAAGCAATAGAAATGTAGCATTATAGACCAATTGATGTTAAAGAAAAAAAAAAAAAAAGGAATGATAATGTAGTTTTATGAGCACAACTTTGCCACATTTCTGTTCCTTAATTGAAGAGTTGCCTATTTTCAAGTGTTATCTCTTGCTTTATTCTTGTATAAATCTTGTGTACTATGGTGAAAACCTTTGCATTTTTTGAATGAAATATTTATTACATATTTTAAAAAAAAAGTGTTACCTCTTCAATTTGTTTTTATATTGTAATTTAGGTTAAATTGGAGGATTTTGAGTATTTTAATGTCGAAGCTAAAAGCTTATGTTCTATGTTCATATGTTGATCAGGTTGAAAACTCACTTAATTCTTTAAAACTTTTTCTGTGTGCATGTCTACTGTGAGGGCCAAGGAATCATTGTTTCAGTCACACTGACTGTTGAAATATGGATTTATATATGGTTAGTTGGGTTTTGCACAAGGAATTTATGTTTACTTCCATTAAATATCTGTATCATTATCCTTTCTCCATGGAACCCTTCGATAAAGAATTTTATGTCCTTTGGAGAATTTCATACTACCTGTCAGATCCTAAGATCTAACAGGCATTTTTACCAAAGAGGTGTCACAACTTTGAGTTTGAAAACTTTTATAGGTGGTGCAATATTGCCAAAGCTGTTGTAGTTCTTTGTGTCTCCTTTGTGTTTTTTTACTTCTTTTTTCTTGGGATCTCCCATGTAGTTTTGTCTAGATAAACCCTTAGGCTGAAGAATCCATATCCCTCATATGTGGTTTAATTTCTGGTTAATTATAAACTGCATAATCCTGGAATGGATGAATGAAAATTTGGCATTAATTATCCCGGTTTTTTATTTATTTTTTTACGCTTTATGAGGACAACCCAAAAGGCAAATCATCCATGTTTGAGGTTGCTTCTAGGTTGTCATATGTCATGAGCAAAAATCCTTTTTAATTTATTTTCTTTAAAATGATATCATGAAAGGGGATTAGTCTTATTTAATTTCATTAACCCTGATTTATATTTGGGGTTTTGAATCTATGAATACGTGGCATGGAGAAGTCATAAGCCACATTATGTACTATGCATTAATTTAATCCTAGGATGAGTTTTTTAAGAAACTTAAATACCTTGAGTATAGTTTGTTCAAAATTGGTAGGTAGAGATGCTAAGAGTACCCTGAAGGTAAGCATTTCATCAGCTGATTTGTTCTGGATAAATATTTTAGAATACCCACTTTATGTGTAGGCTTGACCATTTGTACATATACATAGTATGTGGCTATTGGATATTGTAAGATAGAGAATCATTTCATGTTGATTTATAGCACTTGGAAGTTGGACAGAATAAAACAGAGAAGGATTATTTTTTATTTGCTTAGTGATGCAAAATGTCAAATCTCATTTGCTGGTATTCTTTCATTTGTAACTTCTGCATACAACTTAAAGTCCTGTTTTACCCATCCTCCATACCCTCTTAGGTTGTGGTTGTTCCCAACTAACTACCAAATGGGTTTTCATCTTGTGATTTTCTTGACTGGCAGTTTAAGAGTGGAAAGTATGTTATTTCATTTTGCACTACTTTTTTATATAAGAAAAGAAAAGTATCTAGTTTTCACATGATGCCCACGTGATCAAAGGACCTATTTTAAAAAGTATATTATGAAATTGTGTTCTAAATATACTTTGAAGATGCCTAGTTGTGATCAACGGACCACATTACTTTGAAGATGCCTAGTTGTGATCGAAGGACCACATTATGTCCTCATTGTGACTTTCCAGATAAGTACTCTAGAAGTTAGAACAATAGATATCACTACTTTTGCTTACCAGGCCCAGTTTATCTCTGGACCTAGTTACAACACAAATGGGTTGTGCTATACCTAAAGATATTAGATCCTCTTGAATTTTTTGCGTGACTCTACTATGGTATTTCAAAAATATTATCCATTTCAAAAGTTTGAAATGAGAGAATATGATTTTATCATAAGTTAGCAATAATTGAAATATATACCTAAATTGTGAGTCAACATTTCCGTTTGTTTCAATGAAAAACTTGGTGTAAAGATAGTTTTCCTTGTTTTTCAGTGTTTGGTAGCATAAAAAAAGATGAGTCAAAGGAAAACTATCTTTGGTTAATATAAAAAGTATGGCATATTTTTAGAGATTGTTTTCCATTAAATTTTTTTGGAAAACAACTTTATCTCATAGCAAGCTAAATAAGGGAAGTTAAGAGGTTGTTTTTCAACTCATTTAAAGTTGCTACCAAACATTGGAAAATGAGATAGTGTCATAGAAAATGCTTTTAAGAAAATAACTCATTTTCTAGAAAACATCATTGTTGAAACAAACAGAGCGTTTAGTCTGGATAACTTGGTAAAATATAATCCAATCATTTCAGAACACTTACAGATAGCAATTTAAGAAAGCACCCCATCATAGATTTACCCTAAAAAGCAAATAGGGAAAGCATTGCTCAACTCTAAGATTTAGATTGGCGGAGCTAGAAACAATAAGGTAGAGTTGGCAAATATTTAACAGCTGACACATAAACATACAAATGTATGTCCAAAAAAGCAATAAAGAAAATTAGTTATCTTACTGCTGAGTGAGCACAAGGACCAAATAATTGTCATATATGAATCTAATATTTTCATCTAATTGGTTATGTACTTGTGGCCTGCCCTATTACCTTATCTCTGGGCCAAATTATGGTTTATTACCTTTCTTAAAATCATTGGATATGTCATGGGAGAAATGTTTTCATAATGCACTTTTTAAGATTAAGTTTTCACTAACTGCAACCTCAAAGTGGAAACAAACAGTCCACTTCTATGCACGCCTTGCGTTTTACCCTTTTCTAAAATGCAATGTTTACATTCTTTTTGAGATTGATGCTAATCCAATAGGAGAATGTTAATGACCAAGGTACTCGTCTACATACGAAAGGATTGTGGTTTTAGTCTACAATCCACACACTAATTGCCAATTAAAGTGAACATCTCTGCATTAAGAAAGCAGCCAATGTGATGAGAGGACCAAAGGACAAAATCCAATTGAATCGTTATAGCTTGCTCTTAGGAACCCCAACTGCTCTAGACCTACTTTCCACTGCTCGAGACAGCTGCTTCACCGCCTCTTTGGGCAGATTGCGGGGACTGCTCAGCCATTGTCCTCCATCAACCACCAATGTTGTTCCATTGACATATTTTCCTTAATGGCCTGTTTGGATGTTTAAAAAATGAGGGGGAGTAGAGTAGAGGGAAGGAGAGTAATTCAATTACCTTGTTTGAGAGTTTTTTAAGAAAGGAGGGAGAGGGGTTTCAAGGGGTTTCAACAACTTCCAACTCCCTCATTTTTAATTCCCCCAAATTGGAGAGATTTGGAGGGAGAGTAGAGCACATAAAATTATTGATAAAGTAAATTACCTAATTTACCCTTATTATATTTATAAAATTACAATGTTAAAAACAAGGGGAAAGGCTAATTACTCTCTTCCCCCTTATTAATTATAAAAACATCCAAACAAGGTGGAGGGTAATCATTCTCCTCTACTCTCTTCCCCACTACTCCCCTCCCCTCTACTCCCCTCTACTCTCCTCCTTCTCTAAACTCCCAAACAGGCCATAAAAGAATTAGACATGCACATAAGATTCTCGATGTATAGCAATATGAGGATTAAAGGAAGATAGCAAAATTATTTAAAACATTTATAAATTCCCAAAAAAATATCTTTAGCTTGAAGATTATGTAGTTTTGAAATCATGAACATAAAAATTACTGCAGTGGAAGCACTTATTGTTGCAAAATGGATAAAGCTCAATATCCCAAAATGTAACCTGTAGACTCATAAAATTAAAATAAAAGGCAATCATTATGAAATGTACGTCATAAATTGAAATCTTAACGTATCTATAAATAATAATAAAAAAGAATAAAGTGGGTCTAATTTCATTAGAAAAGATTACAAATAGCACTTATTCATGTATCAGTAATATCCCCAGTTTGTATCTACTGTTCTTGCTTATGCTCAGAGCAATTAAACTTTTAGGTGGTTCATTACCGATTTATTAGAATTAAACCTTTTTCAATAATTCCCAGGTAGCACCTAGAGATAAGGAAATAAGAAACAAGGCAACGGCTTGCATTGGTGAAAGTAGAATACATCTGTGTTTATCTAGATCTAGACACATCATACCTACATTAGGAGTCACAATCCATCACAACCAAAATGCCTATATCAGGAAATTTTTTTGATGAGTACCTATACCAGGAAGTTTCCATTGACATGGCTCAGAAGTTGTTAATTGAGGAGAAATGAGGTTATTTTTTCACCATATGGACTTCAACTAACACATTTATACCCAACAGAAATGACATCAACATCCATGCCCATAAGCAAATATTTTAAGGCATATTAGGGAGTAATTCAAAGAGAAAAGAAGGGTAAAAAAAAAAGTTTGTAGGAACATGAATAAACTTGCGGAATCAGCCTAAGGAACAACCTATTGCAAGCTAATCAAATAAAGCTCCTTCATGAAGAAGAGTTTGGGGAATCAATAGAGATGCAAGGAGAAGTAAAGATAAATTATTGAGAATAGTTCAAACGAATGTTCCTATTTCATTGAATATTTTAGGAAGTTACATGCGGGGGCTAAGAAAACAGCTCTTCATCCAACATTGTCAATCAAGAGAGAAAAGAGGAATGTGTGTGTGACAGAATCCTAGAATGGCCAGAAGTAAATGAAGTTGTGTACCTTAGTCGGAAATGGATCCTGGAATGACAATAAGTTTCATAAAAAAATTTGTGGGTTTTATTCAATTTTCTAATTGCAAGTTATGATAGATAGGTTATGAAGGGATTCTTATCATTCTTGGGAATCCACACACACATGGCATAGAGGGAAAAAAAGCTAGAGGGAAAAAAAAAATTACATTACATAAAATTAGTAAATTAGATTACTGACCAGCATCAGATGCAAGATAGAGAGCAGCCATAGCAATATCCCATTTCTCACCAAATTTATACAAAGGCTGTGCCTCTCTAGCTTTGCTTATAATTTCTTGAGGTAGAAGTTTACTAACACCAGCAGTGTCTTTAATAGGTCCTGGTGCAATCCCATTGACTCTAATGTCATAGTCTGTTCCCCACTCCAATGCCAAGCTTCTTGTAATGCTATCAACAGCTGCCTGGTATAAAAGAAAAGAATGTGAAGATATTGAATACAGTTAATAAGAGATATTATTGACAAACTCACAAACCCCAGTTTACAAACCTTGGCAGAAGATACATGGATTTGATACCAAGTGGCTGTATAATGCATAGTTACGCTTATATTTATGATCGTTCCACCATTAGATGGGTGTTTCCCTGGTCCCCCTTTCTTAAGGTACTTAAGTGCTTCGTGGCACATTGTAAAAGTGCCAACAGAATCTATGTCTATTACTGCAGAAACCAATAAAAAAAAGGAAACATTCAATTATAAACTCTAATAGTCTTCATGTACTGAAAAACCTGGAATAATAATGTAATATTGTCCCGGAGTGACTGAAATCATGTGATATAAATATAAGTTGCAATTCCCAACCTAGTTAACTAGAGGAACCACCAATTGACGTAAGGCACACCCCATCGTGTTTAGACAGCAGTTGGTACTACTCGTATTATTTATTTGGAATTTGAAACAAATCAACGTTAATGATGTCATAAATCAATTTTATTTCATGAAATGGAATTCTTAGGAGTTCATTAGTTTCATCTTTGAATTGGCTCCATTTTCTTCAAAGATTTGAATCTAAAGGATTGTGCTGCCCTATAAAAATAGAAACTGAACTCATTTCATTTTTCTAGATCACCCAAGAAAGATCTCATTGAGTATGTTGGATCCATATACTAGAATAAGTGAAAAACATATGCGCTGATACTTTCAAACTCAAAAAAAAAAAAATAAATAAATAAAACTTCCCCTGCTTTTGAAATGAATGCTAAGCATAATCGTGATCTATCAGTATTTTCCATTGTCAGTTACGATCTATGAAGCATGGGTGCGTTTCGGGATTCGGGTGCGGGTGCGAAACTTGACAATTTTTGAAAAAGTAGGGTGTGAGTGCGGCGGGGTGCGACGATTAAAAAATTATTAAAAATATTTTTATTTATATTTTTAATATATTGCTAAACATACTTGTTTCACATTATATAAATATATACCAAATTTAAGAGCAATAGTAAATAATAATTAGAATACAAAGAATGAGAGAGAGCCTAGCTGAAGAGCAATACTTTTTTTTTTTTTGAATTTCGGCCGGTATCGGTTTGCACCCGATATGTACCAATTCGGCGCGAATCGGTGCCGTATCGGTGCGAGTTGCGCTGAAAAAATTAGTTTTTTAATGCCTGACGCGACACGGACGCGCAGACAGCAGCATCGCCTGCGCGTTCCCACGTCGGGCCGCGTTGGACGCGGGTGCGGCGGCCCAAACGCCGCACTCGTGCTTCCCAGGTTACGATGTTCATGACCCAATATATACTATGTGCAACTTAAACAACTTAGCTTCAATACTTGGAAATTACCATGGACATAAAAATATGAACAAAGATAAAAATCCAATCAAATTATACAGTGTAGGTTAAATCTTCCAATACTCTTTATTGAATCAGAAGGAATATTTTGGATCCACACTTCTAAAGATACAACCTGTTCGGAAGCCATTAGTGGTTAGATCCTCTGCTGATACAAGGAAATTGCCGGCTGCTGCATTTACAAGAATGTCAAGCCTGCCAAAACGCTTAATAGTTGATTCCAGAACTCTAATTGCATCTTCCCTTTTGCGAACATCTCCCTCTAGTCCAATAGCCTGCAACAAAAATATTCATGAAACTAGACATCAGCATCCAACTATAAGAAAGCATAGTTGAAACCCTGCAATAGTTTTCAAGCAGCAATCAGAAGAATTCTACAGTGTGGGAGTTTAATTAACCTATCAGAGTCAGACAACAATCTATATTAATAACACATCACTGATACTAACATCAACATTCCGGTCCTCTCAACTATGCTTCATCATTTATTCTCATTAATCTTCTCAGATAATTCTATAACAATTTTTTGATACAATCATAGGTGGGAATCTGCTAGAAAAAGTCATGACAAGTGCTTTGTTCCAAAGCTTCTCTCTCTCAGTTTCTTGATCTTTTTATTTTGATCAAAAGATGAAAGTTTCTTAACCTTTTAACCTACCCTATTATTCTTTTTTTTATTCAGCCAAGGTTTTCTTTCGACCATTTTGTTTTAATCCTTAGATTCGATACTTACCGTACGTAATTTACCAATACCAACACTTAGTGTAAAAGTTCTCTTTGTCTAATACACTGTAGGAAAAATCTGCTAGTTATGAACTTATTTCGACAGTGCAAATTAAGCTCCTATTGTTTATCTTAGTACTCCTCGGCTGCCTGTTTCTAGGTTCAATCATACATAAATGTTAATTTGTTTGTCTGGTTTGAGAAAACCCGTTTAACCCCACTTGTAGATTGAGCCAGATTATTTCCTCCAATGGAACTTCCCAGATAATATATATTTAACAGAAAATTCACTGAAATTTATCAACACTATTGAACTAGGAAATAAATATATTTATTAATCATATTATTTAACATACAAAATGCACATGGTGTATCCTGATTAGTCAACAGATCCATAGCCAAGTTATTATATAAGTTTCTGTTTGTTTGTTAAATCCTGATTAACATATAAAATCAAATGGTTGTTCATACCAGATATTCATCTATTTTCCTAACACTTTTCTCAGAAACCAAACAAGACCCCAACTTTCATTCCAAACATTAGAGGGAGAGAAAAACTCAAAGAAATGAGACAAAACCAGTTGACAAAAACAGTGTCACAAACTTTAGTTGAAATCACAAAAGAGGATTCTGGGAAGTGAGAAAATAAATTACTTGAATTCCATGAGA
Organism: Castanea sativa; assembly: GCF_040712315.1. Classification (NCBI taxonomy): domain Eukaryota; kingdom Viridiplantae; phylum Streptophyta; class Magnoliopsida; order Fagales; family Fagaceae; genus Castanea; species Castanea sativa. The sequence goes on along the minus strand of NC_134019.1, from coordinate 11,889,868 downwards.
CCTAAGGGAGTCAACAGCAGAGTCAAGGACATTCCTGCGGCGGCCCATGATAACAATGGAGGCTTCATGTTTTCACAACTGATGTGATATCTCATACCCAATTCCTGACCCTCCACCAGTCAACAACGCCACCTTCCCCTTCAGTATGTCAGCATTGAAGGGAGACTCCATGGCCATGAGTTTCTGTAAATGTGTGTATGTGGTTTTCTAGTTCTATATAATGAGTTTGTCTGTTTTTGACTGCTTGTCTTTCTGAGAAAACAATAATGCCTTACTGTTTGAGACTTGAGTTTAGTTGATAACGACGTAGAGAGTAATACTGGTGCCTCACGTAAATGAAATGGCACAACTTGTGCCATTTTACATGACACTAGCATTACTCAACCACATAAACATATTACATACGATTCAGTTTTTCATTAGGCATACATTAGATTCTTCGGCTGATTCTGTTGTCCTTGGAGGCATGGTGCTCTATTATTTTTTTCTCTTTTGTTTTTTAAGTGAAAAAAAGGAAAAGGGAAAAGAGACAGTTGTGATCTCAAAATATTGTAAACATGACCATTCCTTAATAATTAGAATAGATAAATATAATGAATTTTCTATTTTCATATTGAGTGACTTTATTTTTGGAGAAATGTTATGTTCACAATATTTTCATAACATTTTTACAACAAATTCTATGTGACAGATTATTACAAGTTGTTATTGGTAGGGTAAAATAGTAATTTTAATAATAGATTCAAATTATAACCAATAATAACTAAGCACGTATAATTTATTGTGAAAATATTGTGGATGTAGCATATTTTTTTATTTTTGTGAAGTAAGCAACAAAACTTTTACTTTAATTTGGGCTTTACCTACCAATGAAATACCTATTTTATCTTTAGTTACCTAACTCACCAAGTGCAAATGCAAGTCAAGGTCCAATTTTCTCTCTAAAGAAAAAGCTACTAAATGATGCAGGATAGAATTTTCAAATTAATTTATGTAATTTTTTATATTTGGTATTTTTATGTATTTTTCGTTATTTTAGGTTTAGGACAATATTTTCCTCATTTTTAGGTGTTTTAAGACTTTTTAGGTCAAATTTGGTTTTTATAATAGGTATTAATTATGACTTATTTTTAGAATATATTTTCTTGTCTGTCAAGTTTTATAGAGCCCTTAAATAGATCTCTAAGTCTGTAAATATTTTTTGAACAATTATTTAATCAATAAAATTCAAACTTTTTGTCTTTCCATTTTCTAATGGATTCTAGACCCTTTCTCTTTGTGGATTCAAGGAACCCTCATGGATTCGAGGTTATTTTCAAAAGTAAACATGTTTTATTTCTTGCTTTTTAGAAGTAGACATGTTCTGCTTCTTGACGCTTCCGAATTCTCACAGTAGTTGGTATTAGAGCCTTGATTTATCCTGGTCTGGTGGTTAACAATGACGTTGTTAGAGTATGGAAACAATAGGGATAACTGCCACGGAGATGTAACTCACAAGCAACCTATTGGTAAGCAAATTTCATATATGCCTTATAGAAGAATTGCAAGCTTTAATGGTTATTTTTATAAAGAAGATTTTCTTGATTGGTTACTTGATTTAGAGGATTTATTTAACTATGAGAATATTTGTGATGAGAGAAAAGTTAAACTTGCTTTGTATAAACTTAAAGAGTATGTACCACGTTGGTGGGTATGAATATAGGCTGATAGAATCTGACAAGGTAAAGATAAAATTCGTTTATGGCCAAGGATGAAAAATATGCTTGCTATCAAATTTTATCATTTGGATTGGGATGAACTTTTGTTGTATACAAAACAAGATTATTATTGGCCAAAAAGTTCACACTTGAATTATTTTGAAGAACCATATATTACACCATTAAAGGAAGAATTGCATGTTGAAGAAAATATTGTTCTTGAAGATTATGTAGAAGTCAAAGAACAAAATATATAGAATTCTAAAGAAATTAATGAAGGCCTTGTGATGGAAGAAGATCTTCAAATCAAGATTATTGTGGAGGAGAATAATGAAGATCCTATTATAGAGAAAGATCTTGAAATCAAGATGGTAGAGACCATTGAGGAAGAAATTGAAGAGGAAAGTTTCAAGAATCTCAATGAAATGAAATCATATGATTGTCAATCTCAAGTTCCTTTTATTTTGGTGGTAAGCGATACACTGAAGTTTATTGGTTTTATTGGAGTTGATAGATTTGATTTAATTGTAAGTTCTTATTTGATAAATCTCTACAATTACATCAAGAACAAGGAAAAAAAAAATTCAAGTTGATTTTTTTAGTTCATAGATGAGTTGCAAGTATAGAAAGAAGATCAAGGGGCTTAAGTGTGGACCCCCCCCCTCCCCCATTTTGAGACAATTTTTCTACAGTTTGGTTGCACATTGGGTCCTTAACGACGTGACTCTTGTGTGCTTGTATTTCTAGGGTGGGATGTGTGTATGTGAGTCCCTTTTTCTTATTTTTATTTTAGGAATTGCTACCAATCATTGGTTTTGTATTAGGCGTGATTGGTTACCTAGGGGTCTAATTTATTTTAAGTTGCCTGATTAACTAAACTAAATTTTAAGGGTTCATTAATTAAGGCAAACCAAAAAGTCTCGAACCAAAGATCTTGTACTCGGAAGTTTGATTACGTGTGGGGAAGGTGTTAAGCACCTCACAATGCCCATTTGAAAATAATACCTCATTTTAATTTATTTCAAACTTTATCTTTTTGTAAAGAAATAAAATACTTGGCGTTTTGATTTTTGAAAAACGTTTTGTGCAAACAATCGACACACACACACACACGCGCGCGCGCGCACACACACACACACATATATATGCATGTGAGTAATTATTTACCATATAGCTAGCATGTGAATATTAACTTCAATAAATACTGTAGTAAAATAATTTTTAAATGTGTAAATAGTGCCATGAGACCTAGTTTTAAAGTTGATTTTGCCAAATTCCATACTTGTAGGTCCCATGAACAGTGCATAAGATCTACGGGGCAAAATTCCAAACGCAGACGCACAGAAATTTTTGTGCAATCCAAACACTCACTAAGTTTCAAAATACTTTACTTGTTCAAAAGGTTCTTTTTTTTTTTTTTTTATGAAAGAAATTCTAACGTGATAAAAATCATTTTTCTTGAGAACATTTTTAATATTTGATAACAATTTTTTGGATTTGTTTTTTTTTTAAACCTTCTTTTTTAAACCATTTTCCAATGTGGTAAAAACATTTTTTTTTAAGACAACTTTTCGGATTTTAAAGAAAAAGAAGAATTTTTTTTTTATGAAGGAAAATTCAATGTGGCAAAAAAAATTTCTGAAAACAAATTTTTTTGAACACACTATTTTTTTCGGATTCTTCAATAAAAAGAATAAAAACTTTTTTTTTCTTTTTTTTTTGTGTTGAGAAAAGCTTTTTGGAAGAAGCCTCTTTTTTTTTTTTTTTTTTTTTTTTTTTTTTTTTTTTTTTTTTTTTTTTTTTTCCCGAAAGCCTTATCTTAAAAAGGAACATCTTTTGAAAAAGGAAAAATATTTCTTTTGACAAGCATTTCCTTAGAATAGTGTGTAAAGAAATTGTTTTACTTAAACAATTTTAATTTATAACAATTGTGGGGAGTGAAAGGACCTAAGCGAGTATTTGGGCATTGGGCTTTATTAATGGGCGCTAGTTCGTTTTTGGCTAAAAAGCCTTTGTGGTTTCAGGTCGGCTCACAGGTTGAAGGTCCGAGGATTCATCCGAGGACTAATTTCTCCTCGGACCGACCCACGATGACCTTGGGATTTGCCAAAAAGATCAAGGTAGAGTTCTGGAAAAACTATTGGTTAAAAGGGGGATCCTAGGACCCTCTAGATGCAGTGGTGTAAGAGAAATATCTCAGAAAAAGGCTGCTACCTCCACATTAAAGACCTTGCACTTACCTCCTTGGCCGCATTAATGAGGAAATGACTCTTGAACAGTAGAATTCAACTTTCTTACCATTATTTAAAGACTTCAAGAAGGTGGTGGAAGGGAGGGAGAAAAAGGAGGAGATTCGGGTGACACGTGGATGAATAGGGAAGAAGAGGGAGTATTTAAGAAGAGAAGAGAGGAAAGAAAAGGGGATCGAGGAGTGAGCTAAAAAAAGAAGGAAGAACTGTAATTTTTGGCATAGAAGAGAAGCAATATACAAATCGTCCTCGGCTTACGTCCGAGGAGGTTCCTTGGTCATATTTGTTTATCATTTGCAAATATTGTAACACTTAATCCTGTTTGTCAAGTTTCCAACACCCCTAAAGCTAGATTTCAAATCCACACTCTACAAATTTTATTGTTTAAGGCTCATTGGGCCTGAGCCCACTTTGTCTTTAGGTCCAGGTGTAATTGTGCACTTACAAATGGCGCTGTTTGTGGGAATCTAGTGTTGAAGGACTTGGAACACCATGGCAGACTTAGGCTCACACCATGCAGAATCTTAAGGATCGCAACCTGAGGACCTTTTCGAGCGTTTGGAGCACCGGAGGGATCGAGAGGGTAGCGTTCACACCGAGCATCCTAGTGCGAGCCATACTCACGATGGAGGCAGTACCACCCATGAAGATGGTGCCAAAGCCATGCTGAAGGAGATTAGTCATCTTAAGAGGAAGCTATGCTGCGTCAGACGGAGGTGTTCGCCATCCTCATCTAGTTCTTCTTCAGGGAGATTCTGGGGAAGTAGTTACAGTTCAAGGTCATGGTTGCCCCCCAGCAAAACATCCCCTTGTGAAGAGAATGGCCCACCAGGTCACAGGCACAAGAAGCTCCCTTCTAGGGGCTTGGGGAACGATGCTATGAGCCGGGCGTTGCACCAACTCTCCAAATCACCATTCTCACGTAGGATCGAGAATGGAAGACTCCCCAGAAGGTTCACCCAGCCCACCTTTACCATTTATAACGGTTGGACTGATCCGGTAGAACATGTGAGCCACTTTAACCAGAGAATGGTGGTGCATTCTCATAATGAGACCCTGATGTGCAAAGTCTTCCCTTCTAGCTTGGGACCTGTCGCTATGAGGTGGTTCAACGGCCTTAAATCGGGGTCTATAGGTTCGTTCAGAGAACTTACGAGAGCATTCGCGTCACGGTTTATTACATTGAGCAGAGTTCCTAGACCATTGGATTAACTGTTGTCTATGACTATGAAGGAGGGAGAAATGTTGAAAGCATATTTCGACAGGTATTGGGAGATGTTCAACGAGATAGACGGTGATTTTGACGAGGTGGTGATCAATACCTTTAAGGTTGGCCTTCCAACTGATCATGACTTGAGGAAGTCTTTGACCAAAAAACTTGTGCAGAGTGTACGTCGCCTCATGGATCGTATCGACGAGTACAAAAGGGTCGAGGAAGATCAACAACAGGGAAAGGGTAAAGCGAAGGTTATCCCGCAGGAGAGAAGGGATTTCAGGTCGGACAGATATCACAACAACAAGCCGAGGAGAGATTACTCCGTGTAGTCTGGCTCGGTAACGCCTCAGGTTGTTAATACTGTGTTCCGAGAACCGGTGCACCAGCTACTGGAGAAAGTTCATAACGAGCCCTACTTCAGATGGCCCAGTAAGATGGCAGAGGATCCTGCCAAGAGGAATCAGAATCTCTTTTGTCAGTATCATCAAGACGTGGGTCATACTACCGAGAACTGTCGGACCGTCTAGAATCACTTGGAGCAGCTTGTCGGCGAAGGAAAATTAAAGCAGCACCTGTACCAACCTAATGGACAGGGCAGTCAGTCCGGCTCAAATAATCAAAAGAATAATCCATCTCAGCCATCCTTGGGAACCATTAATGTTATTTTCGCTGCCCCCGGTAGGACCGGTTTGTGTCCCATTAGGGTGATGGCAGTTTTGCACTCCCATGCTGAGGAGGTGAGCTCCAAGCCGAAGAAGCTGAAGGTGAATGCGCTTGTCTTGAGATTTTCGGAGGAGGATAAGGTTGGGACCATCCAACCCCATGACGAAGCTTTGGTGGTAACTTTGAGGATAGGGAATTATGATGTAAAAAGGGTGATGATTGATCAAGGTAGTGGTGCCGACATTATGTATCTTGATTTATTCAAGGGGCTAATGTTGAAATTGGAGGATCTTGCTTCTTATGACTCGCCACTCATAAGCTTTGAAGGTAAAGCTGTCATACCAAAGGGATAGATTCGTTTGCCCGTGCAATCTGGCTTGGAAATGGTTGAGGTGAATTTTATCGTGGTTGACGCATATTCCCCGTACACAGCCATCCTTGCCAAGCTATGGCTGCACGCTTTGGGCGCCGTTTCCTCCACCTTGCATGTTAAGGTCAAGTTCCCTTCGGGAGAATACATTGAGGAAATTTTTGGTAGCCAGGCGATGGCCAGGCAATGCATATCCACTGCAGTGCTGCATCAGGCCGAAACAGTGTCTTCAGCCTCGGCCGTGAAAGACTTATAGCAACTAACAACTCTGGATGCGCCCGATGTGGTGACAGCAGAGGAAGCCTTATGTGAAGATCTGGAGAAGTTTCTAATAGCGGACGATCCTAAAAGGTTCTTTCAAGTTGGCATACGTTTGCCACACTAGGAGAAGATGAACTTGTTGGAGTTTCTGAAGGACAACATCGATGTTTTTGCGTGGGATTCCTAGGAGGCTCCGGGGGTAGACCTAAGCCTTATTTGTCATCATTTGAATGTCAACCCTGCCGTTGTTCCTAGAAGGCAGCCACCTCGGCGTTCTTCCAAGGAACACTCTGAGGCTGTCAAAGAAGAGGTGCTCAAGCTCAAGAGGGCCGGGGCTATTAAGGAAGTTTTCTACCCGGTGTGGTTGGCGCACATGGTGGTGGTCAAAAAGAAAAATGGAAAATGGCGAGTATGTGTGGACTTCACAGATTTAAACAAAGCCTGCTCAAAGGACTCGTTCCCGATGTCGCGCATCGACCAGCTGGTGGATGCCACGGTCGAACATCCCCAGATGAGTTTTTTGGATGCCTTCCAAGGTTATCACCAAATTCCACTAGCGGCAGAAGATTAGGAGAAAACCGCCTTTATTACTCCAAAAGGAAATTATCACTATAAAGTGATGCCGTTTGGACTGAAGAATGCTGGGGTTACTTACCAAAGGATGATGACCAGGATGTTTGAACTGCAGCTCGGAAAGACCATAGAGATATACGTGGATGACATGGTGGTTAAGAGTAAGACAATATCTGCTCATGTGAAAGATTTGGACGACACTTTTCAAGTACTTAGAAAGTACAAGTTACGTCTTAATGCCTCGAAGTGTTCTTTCGGGGTGGGTTCTAGGAAGTTCCTAGGATATATGGTTACTCATAGAGGAATAGAGGTGAATCCAGTGCAGGTCAGGGCTATTCAAACCTTACAGCCCCCTTGGAATCCAAAGGAAGTTTAGAAATTGACTGGAATGATCGCTGCTCTCAGCAGGTTCATCTCTCGGTCAGCTGACAGATGCCGGCCTTTCTTCCAACTGTTGAATAAGTGGAGGGGGTTCCAATGGTCCGAGGAGTGCGATGTAGCCTTCCAAGAACTTAAGGAATATCTTTCCGGGCCACCCATCATGTCCCGGCCTGAAGCAGATGAAGTCCTGTTTGCATATTTGGCGGTGGCCGTACATGCGGTTAGCCTGGTACTCATAAGGGACGACGGTGGGGTGCAAAAACCGGTCTACTACGTCAGTAAATCCTTAAATGAAGCCGAGGTGCATTATCTACTTCTGGAGAAAGCACTTTTGGCCATAGTTCATGCCACGCAGAAGCTTCCTCACTATTTCCAGTCCCACACCGTCGTAGTTTTAACCCAACTGCCTCTCAAGTCAGTGTTGTGTAGTGCGGACTACTCTGGAAGGGTGGCTAAATGGAGAACCATTCTGGGAGCTTTTGATATTAAATACATGCTGTGCACCTCGGTGAAGGGCTAGGTTCTTGCAAATTTGACGACGGAGTTCGCGGAACCATTGTTGGAAGAAATTGTGATGGAATCACACATGGATGAAAAATCAGTTGGCGTGATCATGCGCACAGGACCTCCCACTTGGAAAGTATTCATTGATGGGGCAGCAAACCAAAAAGGGTATGGTATCGGACTTGTCCTGATATCTCCCGAGGGAATCACCTTCAAAAAATCTCTAAGGTTGGCATTCTCGGCTACTAATAACGAGGCTGAATACGAGGCAGTCTTGGTCGGAATGAACATGGTGTATAGCATGGGCGGAAAGGGAGTACATATGCTTTCAGATTCTCAGTTAGTGGTCAGCCAAGTGACAGGGACTATGGAGGTCAGGGATTCAAGAATGCAAGAATACTTGACCCAGGTCAAAAGCTTGCAATCTAAGTTCGATTCCTTCATCCTGTCTCACGTTTCAAGAAGTGGAAATGCACATGCAGATTCTTTGGCTACCTTAGCGACATCCTTGGCTCAGGGTTTGCCTAGAATTATCCTTGTTGAAGATTTGTTAGAGCCAGCTCTTGCCACCGTTGGTGCACCCCGTATCCATTTGATAAGGTTTGGACCTAGTTGGATCGACCCTGTGATATCCTTTCTGAAAAATGACGTTCTTCCTGAGGACAAGTCTGAGGCAGACAAGATCCGACAAAAGGCACCGCGTTTCTGGTTGTCCAAGGACTAGAAGCTGTATAAACGATCCTTCTCTGGACCGTATCTGTTATGCGTGCACCCCGAGTCAACGGAGACACTTTTGGAAGAACTGCATGAGGGAATTTGTGGAAGTCACACTGGGGGAAGATCGCTAGCTCATAGGGCTTTGTCTCAAGGATATTGGTGGCCGAATATGCAGAGGGAAGCTCAGGACTATGCAAGAAAGTGTGACCAATGCCAGAGGTTTGCTCTTAATATTCATCAGCCTGGAGGAGTTCTCAATCCTTTCTCTAGTCCTTGGCCCTTTGCTCAATGGGGATTAGACATAGTAGGGCCATTCTTGTGGGTTGTAGGAAACAAAAGGTGGCTACTCGTGGGAACTGACTACTTTACCAAGTGGGTCGAGGCAGAGCCCTTGGCAAATATCAGGGACGTTGATTCCAAGAAGTTTATTTGGAAGAACATCATCACCAGGTTTGGGGCACCGCACACGCTCATTTCGGACAACAGCGATTAATTTGATGGTAGAGCTTTTAGGAAATATTGTGGTGATATGGGCATCATAAATAGATACTCTACTCCACCTTATCCTCAAGGAAATGGGCAGGCCGAGGCCGTTAATAAGGTCATAGTCAGTGGACTCAAGAAAAGGCTGGACGATGCGAAGGGCCGGTGGGTAGAAGAACTACCACATGTCTTATGGACATATCAAACTACGCCGCGAAGATCCACTGGAGAGACGCCTTTCTCTATGACTTATGGGGCTGAGGCAGTGATACCTTTAGAGTCTGGTTTCCCCACACTAAGGACGAGTTCTTTTAGCCCAGAAAATAACCACAGCCTCCTCGAGAAGAGCTTGGATTTAGTTGAGGAACGACGAGAGGCAGCTATGGTCGAAATGGTTTATTACCAGCAGAAGCTTAAACCAGGGTATGATGCCCATGTGAAGCTGAGGCCCCTCGCGCCTGGGGATCTGGTACTGAGGAAAGTCGTGGGCACTGCTAAAAACCCAGCTTGGGGTAAGCTAGGACCAAACTAGGAAGGACCTTATAGCATTGTTTCTGTAGCGGGCATAGGGTCGTATCGACTAGTTGATCTAGATGAAAAATTTGTACAACGCCCATGGAATGTAAAAAACCTTCGAAGATATTATTATTAATAAAAGGTACTTATGTCGATTCGCAGTTTAAATTATGAATGTATATGGGCTTACAAATTATGATCCCCTAAGTATCAAACAGAAACTTGGTAATGTATGGTCCTCGGACCACATACCTTGTGGAAATTGATATATTACTAAGTATCAAACAAAAACTTGATAATGTATGGTCCTCAGACCATATACCTTGTGGAAATTGATATATTACTAAGTATCAAACAGAATCTTGGTTTTGTATGGTCCTCGAACCACATACCTAGTGGAAATTGATATCTTATCATTTGTTAAACAGAACCTTAGTTGTGCCGGGTCCTCAGACCCTCTACTTTGGGAAAATTAATATTTCGAGTTACTATTGTTAAGTATCAAATAGAAACTTGGTAATGTATGGTCCTCGGACCACATACCTTGTGGAAATTGATATATTAATAAGTATCAAACAGAAACTTGGTAATGTATGGTCCTTGGACCACATACCTTGTGGAAATTGATATATTTACTAAGTATCAAACAGAAACTTGGTAATATATGGTCCTCGTACCACATACCTTCTGGAAATTGATATATTACTAAGTATCAAACAGAAACTTGGTAATGTATGGTCCTCGGATCACATACCTTGTGGAAATTGATATATTACTAAGTATCAAACAGGAACTTGGTTTTGTATGGTCCTCGAACCACATACCTAGTGGAAATTTATATCTTATCATTTGTTAAACAGAACCTTAGTTGTGCCGGGTTCTCAGACCCTCTACTTTGGGAAAATTAACATTTCGAGTTACTATTGTTAAGTATCAAATAGAAACTTGGTAATGTATGGTCCTCGGACCACATACCTTGTGGAAATTGATATATTACTAAGTATCAAACAGAAACTTGGTAATGTATGGTCCTTGGACCACATACCTTGTGGAAATTGATATATTACTAAGTATCAAACAGAAACTTGGTAATGTATGGTCCTCGGACCACATACCTTGTAAAAATTGATATATTATTGAGTATCAAACAAAAACTTGGTTTTGTATGGTCCTCGGACCACATACCTAGTGGAAATTGATATCTTATCATTTGTTAAACAGAACCTTAATTGTGCTGGGTCCTCAGACCCTCTACTTTGGAAAAATTAACATTTCGAGTTACTATTGTTAAGTATCAAACAGAAACTTCGTAATGTATGGTCTTCGGACCACATACTTTGTGAAAATTGATATATTACTGAGTATTAAACTGAAACTTGGTTTTGTATGGTCCTCGGACCACATACCTAGTAGAAATTGATATCTTATCTTTTGTTAAACAGAACCTTAGTTGTGCCGGGTCCGTCAGAACCTTTACTTTGGGAAAATTAACATCTTAAATTAATATTATTAAATGTCAAACAGAAATTTGTTTAAGTATGGCCCTCGGACCACATGCCTTGTGGAAATTGATATCTGATCATCTGTTAAATAGAACCATGGTTAAATTGAATTTTAAGTTGTACATCTTTAAGTATTAAGTAGAAATTTGGTAAGGTAGGGTCCTCGGACCCCACACTTTACTAAAATTAGCGTTTCAGGTTACAAAGTTTAAGTATCACATGGGTTTGCAAAGTAAGGCACTACTTACCATCTAAACCAAGTTAGTTCCTGTCAGGTTCTTGAACGCTTTACTTTGCAAGGCAAGTATGTGCATTGTTGTTTAAAGTTGTAATCGTTCAACTGCTGAAAGTGGACTTATTTATCTCATTCTTTCTTTCACTATGTGCTAATGAGAACTTTTATGGTAAGCATAAAGATGAAAAGATGAAATAAATACAACTCAAATGAAAATCAAATAAAATTGTCTTTCATTAATTGTGTCGATATACATCATTACATGGAAAATTTTAAGTATAGAGAAAAAGAAGCCCTAGGGTCGGTCCTAAGCTTTCGGAGGGGGGTCTTGCTGAGAAGTGATGGTAGCCTCAGTGTTTTTTAATTCTAGCTCAAAGGAAGATAGAACTTGTTTTCCTTTGTCTGTTGTAGTGGTTGGAGGGATGATAGACTCCACACTTTGGCTTAGGCCCTTCTCGACACCCCCACTCCCTTCCTTTTCTTTATTGGAACCTGAAGGTTCTGTAGGATCCAGAATGAGCTCTGGGATCACAGGAGGAAGAGCAAGAGGAGCTGCCTCAGGGGCAGGAATAACAGCAGAAGCCTCTTCAATCTCCTCTATGTCAAGGGGAAGCCAAACGTTCTCGAGCTTCCTCAGCTCGGAAGCTGAAGGAACCCCTGCTACGTTTAAGGCTTCCCCCCAGACCTGCTGACAGTATTCTCGGCATAAGGCCGCGAAAGCTTCTGTCAGCTGGTCTTCTGTTGCGGCTACCCCTTCCTTGTAACTTGCTTGCTTCGCGGCCTCCAATGAATGCTTGAAGGTGTGAGCTTCCTCCTTCATTTGCGCAAGCTCCTTCTCCAAGTCCGAGCGTTCCTTTTGGGCTTGGGAGAGCTCATCATCCTTTTGATGAAGAAGCTTGCGCTGCCCCTCCACTTGAGTCATCATCGTTCTCAGATTGGCCTCGGCACCGTCTCTTTCTCTTTTTAAGTTGGCCAACTAAGAGGAGAGTCTCTCGTTTTCTGCTAGGGCCTAGCCTAGGGACTTCTCGGTCTCTAGATGAATCACCTGCTCCATTCCGGCCTTCTTCCAAGAATCCTTCACGAACTTCTCGGTAGCGAAGACCTCTTGAACGGCCTGTGACAAAGTATCAGGGGGTTAAACGCAGTAAAACATTTACAAATAGCCAGATATTATAAAGAGCGAAGTATACACATGGAGGGAAACTTACCAGGGCTAAGTCCCTTTTCAAAGAAAGGAACAGCTGAGGCTGGCCCATTTTTTCCAAGGCTTCCATATCCTTGGGCAGCAGAAGGGGACATTCCAACGCATCGGCCAGGTGGAGGGCATGGCCTTGTTGGAACGCCCTGATGTTGGACTAGAGGGGGATTGGTGCTCCATTCAGTCTTAGCTCGGGAGACCACATAGCCGGTGCTCAGCGCATTTCGGCCATGTCCCCAATCTCCCCACTCTCAACTGAACGAGCACGTTCTTTGTTCTTGTCTAGCTTCTACTGCTGAGCTTGCTGTGGCTGCTGTTTCAACATCTTTTGTTTTTCACCACCAGCCTCCTCGGTCTCGCCCTTTCTCTTCTTCTTAGGCTTCTCAACAGGAGGCTTAAGATCAGCTAGGGGAGGGGGTGGTGGCAAGGACGGGGGAACTTGAGACCCCCCCACTCCTTTCTTGGCGACTCTCTTGCCTCTCTTATTTAGAAGGCCCTTGAGCACGTCCATGTCTTTGTCCTCGGAGCTGTCGTCGGGATGTGTAATCACTAAACCTGCAATCCTAGAGGCCTCGGCGGGCTCTTCTTCCTCGTCTGAGAGTACGAAAAACTGGTTTCCTCGAGGTCTTTCGATGTCCTCAAGTTGAAACTGGTCTATCTCTTCGTCCAACGTGGGCGACGAGGACACTTGCTCCTCCGGGACAGCGGTTGCCTGAGAGTGCATTAAGAGAGGGATTGCCGCGATGGGTCGCGTGTATAGAATGGTGTGGAGGTCGTCGGGGATGTCGTGGTCGGCAAGAAAGTTTGGCCTTGCTACCTTTATTCTCCTACGCCTCCTGTCCCCCGCGACAATCGCGTTCTCTATCTCCTGGAAATTCGAGGATATAGGGTCGTACCCTAACATTAAGTAAGCTGCTCTAAGTTGCAAGTCTTCACTCATGAAAATTTTTGAGCGTAGTACGCGGTTTAAGTCAGTGACGTTGCAGTGGCTCAGGCGTGGACGCACGTGTTGTTTATCTGCGAGAGAGGATACCAAAGAAGCCAAGTATGGTCAGATCTATAATGCATGTGGGAAATCGAAATTGACAGTTTGCAAAAGGAAGTAAACATTTAAAGATTTTGAGATTGAATCACGTGGTAGGAGAAAAAGCTAATTCCTAAGGAGTCACACCTAGGTCTCCCCATATGACTGGGTAGTGAGGGTCGTCGTGCCAGTTGCTTGACGCGATGAGGTAGTCGTCCTTTATGCCTTTATTAGATTTGGGCAGACAAGAAATTAACCTAACTACACTAGACCGGGATTTGATGTAATAGCCTACGCTTTTAAGCTTGTGGCATTCATACATGAAGACAACATCATGCCAAGTAAGGTTCAAGCCCATCTGCTCATTTAGAGCGTCGACACTTCCTAAGACCCTAAATACATTGGGTGCGCACTGGTCAGGGCACAACCTGTGGTTGTGAAGGTATTCCCTAGTTACGCTTCTCATAGGGAGGGTCATCCCACCTTCTATGAAGGCAATCATAGGGATGATAACCTCTCTCGTCTTCCTAGAACCACCTACGACTTCCACCGGACAGTATTTCAAGCCTACGTCGTTGGGAATCTGGTATTTAGCCCTAAAGCCTTCCATCCCAACGGCGGTGTCAACTAAACACTTAAATCTACCTATTTATAAGAAAGGAAAGGGCAAGTTTCAAGAAGGAAAGTGGTTAAGAAGGGAGCCGAGGATAGAATCCGAGGAGAAAGGAGTAGAAAAAAATAAGAACTTATAAGTTTGTAGTTATGCGAGTTTCCACGGGTTTTTGGAGAGAAAAGGCAATGACTGATGTTTTGATGTGATTAAGTTCTGAAGAAATGAATGAAGGCGCATATTTCCAAAGCGTTATGACGTGCGGGAAGCAGCCTCGAAATTGCATTCGTCCTGCCCAAATTTTCGAGGCGTGACAAGGACCGTTGGATGTTCATCTCACCGTTGAACGTGGGGAACAAGGTATAACTTACGGTCATAAATGCGCACGTTTTGAAATTCGAAGCGTCATATGGCATTTTCTGGGAGGTGGAAGGACCCATACACGCGCGTAGATATACGAAACGTGTGGAGGGAACTCTGGTCGGATCAAAACTCCATTTTTCTCCTTAGATGGGGAAAAATAAAGTTTTGAGGGGCTATTGTGCGGAGTGAAAGGACCGAAGCGAGTATTTGGGCCTTGGGCTTTATTAATGGGCGCTAGTTCATTTTTGGCTAAAAAGCCTTTGTGGCTTCAGGTCGGCTCACAGGTTGAAGGTTCGAGGATTCGTCCGATGACTAATTTCTCCTCGGACCGACCCACGATGACCCTGGGATTTGCTAAAAAGATCAAGGTAGAGTTCTGGAAAAACTATTGGTTAAAAGGGGGATCCAAGGACCCTCTAAACGCAGCGGTGTAAGAGAAATATCTCAGAAAAAGGCTGCTGCCTCCACATTAAAGACCCTGCATCTACCTCCCTGGCCACATTAATGGGAAAATGACCCATGAACAATAGAATTCAACTTTCTTGCTATTATTTAAAGACTTCAAGAAGGTGGTGGAAGGGAGGGAGAAAAAGGAGGAGATTCGGGTGAGACGTGGATGAATAGGGAAGAAGAGGGAGTATTTAAGAAGAGAAAAGAGGAGAGAATAGGGGGAGAGCTAAAAGAGAAGGAAGAACTGTAATTTTTGGCATAGAAGAGAAGCAATATACAAATCGTCCTTGGCTCACGTCCGAGGAGGTTCCTTGGTCATATTTGTTTATCATTTGCAAATATTGTAACACTTAAGCCTGTTTGTCAAGTTTCCAACACCCCTAAAGTTAGATTTCAAATCCACACTCTACAAATTTTATTGTTTAAGGCTCATTGGGCCTGAGCCCACTTTGTCTTTGGGTCCAGGTGCAATTGTGCACTTACAACAACATTATTGATAAGAAAAGTAAAGGAGCAATAGTAAAGTTCAGAAAAATAAATAGCAAGGTAGGTAAAGTGTAAAAATTCAAATGACATAAAAGTAAAGAGTTGAAATTTAAATGACATAAAAGAAAATAGGTAAAATTTAACCACCGCGCATCCTTAGCACAATGGTCACTCCACAAGTAGTACTTGTGGGGTGGAAGGGGTAAGAGTCAGGGTTCAAGTCTTTAGGAGAAATTTTCACACACATATACACTTAGATTAGTTTAGAGTAAAATTTCTATCTTGTATAGAAAAAGAAAATTTAAGGGTTCATACGAAATCTGCTTATTTTGTTGAAACTGAAAATTTTTGTTTAAAGTACTGTAAATAAAGGTAAAAATTAGCTAAAATAGTATAGGTGAGGCCCATGAATAGTACCACAAAATGCAGTGAGACCTATTAATAGTAGCAAAAATAAACTGAATAGTAAAATAAGTTGACAAAAATAGTCTTTGCCAAATGGGCACTAAATGACATAAAAGTAAAGAGTCGGAAAAAAAAAGTAAAGAGCTAAAATTTAAATGACATAAAAATAAAGAGAAAGCTCAAATTTAAATGACATCAAAATAAAGAGCTAAAATATTGTAAAGATTTATTGGAAAAAGTTTGTTTATGCCTCTTTTGGATAGATTTTAATCTCTTTCAAGCCTTATGAGTGCTTCATCATAAAAAAATGAGAGTTCTAAGTCATCAACCATTTTTATAAGACATACTCATATTGTGCTTTATTTGAGGTTTAAAAACCATTTAAGAGGGAGCAGATAGAAAATCTTTTTTATTTAGGTGTCTAGGTATTGTGTGTGTGTAAGTGTGTATAAAGGGGAGGGGGATTGTGCAAGAAATTAAAAGGATGACATAAAAGTAAAGGAGGAGTGATTACTTGAAATTAAAATGGATGACATAAAAATAAAGGGGAAGGGACTACTTGAAACTAAAATGAACGACATAAAAATAAAGGATTACTTGAAATTAAAATAAAAATAAAGCAAGAACAATAGAAATTCCTAGATGCCTAGATGGAATGAAATTTCTTCCTCCTAAGGGTACTTCTCAAATAAAGTCTAGGAGATGGTACAATACCTATGTAGGAATGCAATATCAACATCACGAGCCAACAATAACAATATCAACATAAAGGTAAAGAGATATATATACAACAATATATGAATTTAAAGCAAGTAAGAACAAAAAAACAGTATGAATATAAGAACATATATAAATAAATAATGTTTACAAGATAGAATGAAGGAAATGTGATGGGTGTAGTTATGTAAAAACTACCCTATCCCTACAAACTTACCAAAAAAAAAAAAACAAGTAGAAATAGAAAGGCTTTTTTTGTGTGGTGGGTTTCCTAGAGAGAGAGAGAGGAGAGAGAAACCTTTTTTTTTTTTTCCAGAATTTCTAAGGCTTTTTAGAGACCACTCTATTTCTTTATTTTTCCTCACAAAACTTCATATTTTCTTCATAAAATGAGGGGGTATATATAGGGAGATGAGGGAAAATGAGGGCTAGCTGAAGTGTATCATGATGATACACTCAACTTGACGTTGCTGAAGGAATGAAGGAGGCCACTGTTGTAACCCCTGTAGACCTTGTCCTTGATGAGCAGTAATCTTTTATTTTTGGTAAGGCAAGAAAAACATTTCTCTTTGCGCCTGTTGTTTTGAGCAACTAAACAATTCTTTTGGGCCCCTTTTTTTGGGCAACTAAACAATTCCCTTGACGGTGATAGATAGGTTTATGGATTTCATGCTTTAAGCTGTAGTAAATAATGTTTTTATGCTTTGGATAACCCTTTATGACGATGTTGTGTTGAGACAACTTTTATGTTTAGCTTGTATTTAAGCAGCTTTTTACCTTCAGTTGCGGTAGGATGATTTTTTATTGAGTCATATTTGACTAGCTTAGCGATGATCTTTGGTTGTGTTTGAACAACTTAGTGTTCTTAGCTGTGTCTGAACAGCTTTTATTGAGTCATGTTTGAATGACAGTATTAGTTGTATTTGAACAACGTAGTATTTTTAGTTGTATTTAGACAGTTTTTTTTATTGAGTCATGTTTGAATGACGATGTTAGTTGTGTTTGAACAACTTAGTATTTTTAGATGTGTTTGAATAGTCTTTTATTGAGTCATGTTTGAATGACAATGTTAATTGTGTTTGAACAACTTAGTATTTTTAGCTGTGTTTGAACAGCCTTTTATTGAGTCATGTTTGAATGACGATGTTAGTTGTGTTTGAACAACTTAGTATTTCTAGTTGTGTTTGAACGGCCTTTTATTGAGTGATGTTTGAATGACGATGTTAGTTGTGTTTGAACAACTTAGTATTTTTAGCCGTGTTTAAACAGCTTTTTGTTGAGTCATGTTTGAATGACGATGTTAGTTGTGTTTGAACAACTTAGTATTTTTAGCCGTGTTTGAACATCTTTTTATTGAGTCATGTTTGAATGACGGTGTTGCGCTCTACTCGTGACTTAGGGTTATGGTATTGGGGTGTCTCTTAGGTTAACTATTTTTCGTTTTGTCTTGAATGACGATTATATTGGCCGTGTTTACACAAATTTGATTTAGTCGATTTTGGTAGTTGTGTATGAACAACTTTAATGGCTATGATGTTGTTGGTTATGCATGAATAGCTTTTAATTTGAAATTTTAATGACGAAGATCCTTAAGACGTCTCCTAAGGACGACTCCTAAGCGTTGCACACATTTTGATAGTGATAGATCATGGATAATCGTTGATAAATACGCATGAATAATGCTTTCATGTATATTGATCTCATGAATGACGAAAGTAATGGTTGTCTTACATACTAATATGAAGATTAAGCAACTTGAAAATGTAAAGCGTTCCTTGCTGGTAGTATTTCTTCAAGTGTTCTATATTCCATGGTCGAGGCAATTCTTGGCCGTCTAGAGACCTTAGGTAGTAGAAGCCTTCTCTAGAATGACCGATTACTTCGTAAGGGCCTTCCTAGGCTGGTCCTATTTTTCCTTGAGATGGGTCCTTTATTGCCTATGACACCTTCCTAAGGACAAGGTCTCCTGTGTTAAACCTTTTTACCCTAACCTTTCTGTTGTAGTACCTGGCCATTGCTTCTTTGTTTTTAGCCATTCGCTTCATAGCTTCTTCTCTGACTTCATCGATTAGGTCCAGATTTCTATTAAGCTCTTGCTGATTTTTTTAGTCTTCATATGTTTTGACTCGAAAGCTTGTCAGTCCTACTTCCACTGGTATGACGGCCTTAGTGCCAAATGTCAGTTTGAATGGTGTTTCTCCTATTAGGACTCTTGTGGTCATCCTATATGCCTAAAGGACATTTTGTAACTCTTCAGGCCATGCCTGCTTTACCCTCTCAAGCCTAGTTTTGATCATTTTAAGCAAGCTTCTATTCGTCACTTCTGTCTGGCCATTGGCCTGAGGGTGTCTTAGAGAAGAGTAGTGACTCTTAATTCCTAAGTCTTGGCAAAATTTTTGAAACTTGGGGTTGTCGAACTGCTTTCCATTGTCTAATATTATGATGTGTGGGACTCCAAACCTGCAGATGATATTTTTCCATACAAAGCTTGTGAGTTTAGCCTCTGTTATCGTTGTCACTAGCTCTGCTTCTACCCATTCTGTGAAATAATCAATTGCGACGATCAGAAACCTGAGTTGCTTCTTCCCTAGAGGGAAGGGACCCATGATATCAATTCCCTATTGAGTGAAGGGCCATGGTGAGGATATGGGTGTCATCGTCTCTCTTGGTCTCTTATGGAAATTTGCGAAGCGTTGACGCATGCTCTGATAATGTTGTATGTGTCTTTCTGTAAGGTTGGCCAGTAATAACTTGCTCTGAGCACCTTTCCTGCTAAGGATCTTGCCCTGTCGTGATTTCCACAGGTTCTTTCGTGTATCTTGCAGAGCACATAATCTATTTCTTCAGAACTAGTGCATCTTAGATATGGGAGTGAATATCCTTGTCTGTAGAGCACGTCTTCAATAATGACAAAGCAAGTTTCTCTGATTTTTATCTTCATTGCTTCCATCTTATCTTCAGGGAGCCACCCTTCTTTCAAATAATGGATAATGGGAGTCATCCACTTGTCTTGTTCTTTTATTTTCAGAATGTGCCTACCTTCTATGCTTGGCTGCCCCCTTATCTCTACACATAGTTCAGATGTTGCATTGTTGTCGTCTGACGAGGCCAATCTTACTTGGAAATTAGCTTCTACATTTTTGGCTTTTAGGATTTGTACAAAGTCTAGGCTGTCAAAGTGCTGTGAAAGTCATTGGACAATCTTCAAGTACTTCTACATTGTTTCTTATTTGGCTTTGTAATCTTTCTTTACTTGTTCAATTATTAGCTGAGAATCAGCTTGGATGATAAGATTCTTTGCTCCTAGAGCTTTTGCTAGGCTTAGCACTATTAGAAATACTTCGTATTCTGTCTCATTATTCGTTGCAAGGAACTGTAACCTGACAGCATACTTAAATGTTTCTTTTTCTAGAGATATGAGCACTACTCCTGCTCCTCCTACTTTTCTCATTGCAGGCACGTCCATTTGGACCATCCATGTTTCCATAGGAGGTTCTTCTTCCTTATATAGGTAAGTGAATTCTGCAATGAAATTTGCTAGCACGTGGGCTTTGATTGCTACTCAGGGCTGATATTCAATGTTGAATTGGCCTAACTCAATTGCCCATTGGATGAGTCGCCCTACTGCATCCATCTTGTTCATCGTCTTTCTTATGGGCTGATCTGTCATGACGATGATGAGGTGTGCTTGGAAATAAGGATAGAGCTTTCTAGAGACGATCGACAATGCGAAAGCTATCTTTTCCATCCTTGGGTAACTCGCCTCTGCATCTTGAAATGCTTGGCTGGTGTAATAGATGGGCTTTTACACATTCACTTCTTCTCTGATCAATGTCGAATTTACTGCAGTATTTAATACTGCTAACTAGAGGTATAGCTTCTCTCCCATCACGAAGGGGCTTAGCAGAGGTGGCTTTGTCAGGTACTCCTTTAACTTGGCAAGGGCTTCCTCACATTTCATTAGTCCACCGAAATGCTTGTTCAATACCTTGAAAAATGGCATGCACTTGTCCATTGCCCTAGAGACGAATTTGTTTAGGGATACAACCTTTCCTATCAGGCTCTACACCTTCTTCACTGTCTTTGGTCATTTGACCCCGATTATTGCTTTTACTTTGTCTGGATTTGCCTCTAAACCTCTTTGAGACACCATGAATCCCAAGAATTTTCCTGAAGTAACAACAAAAACACACTTTGTAGGGTTTAATTTCATATTATACTTACATAGTATGCTAAAAGTTTCTTTGAGATCATCCAAGTGGTTGGCTTCGTCCTTACTTTTTACCAACATATTATCTACGTACACCTTCACATTCCTTCCAATCTGATGAGAGAATATGCAGTTCATCAACCTTTGGTAGGTGGCTCTTGCGTTCTTCAGTCTAAAGGGCATAACTTTATAGCAGTACAACCCTTGGCTGGTAACGAATGAGATCTTCTCTTGATCGTCTTTGTCCATGAGAATATGGTTGTATCTAGAAAATGTGTCCATGAAACTCAAAAGCTTGTGTCCAGCAGTCGAGTCTACTAGTTGATCAATCCTTGGCAAGGGGAATCTATCCTTTGAGCAAGCCTTATTCAAGTTTGTGAAGTCGATGCACATCCTCCACTTGCCACTGCTCTTCTTTACCATAACCACGTTTGCAAGAAAATCTGGATAGAAGACTTCCCTGATGAAATTAGCTTCTAGTAGTTTCTCTACTTCTTCAGTTACAACTTTGTTGTGCTCTGGTGCAAACACTTTTCTCTTTTGCATTGTATTCTAGGTTAACGTTAAGACGATGCTGTATGATCTTCCTATCAATCCTAAGCATATCTTCGTGTTTCCAAGAAAAAAACATCTTGGTTTGCCCTTAAGAAAGAGATCATTTCTCTTTCTTAAGGGCTGGAAGTGCCATTCTGATCTTCAATATCCTCGTCGAGTCTCCTAGGACAATCTCCACTTTTGGTATTTTTGACGATTTAGGAATGGGCTCTGGTTTATTAATCACCCATGTGTGATTCTCTCTAGATGCTGAGGTAGCTTGATAGCACTCTCTTATTAAAACTTGGTCTCCTTTGATTTCTTCTACACCATAGGCTGTTGGAAACTTCATTTTCAATTAATATGTTGACATTGTTGCTCTTAATCTGTTGAGTGCAGGTCTTCCCAAGATGATGTTGTATGTTAAAAGACAATCAACTATAAGGAAATCAATTTCCTTTGTGACCTATGCCCGATAAGTTCCTGCAATCACAGTTAGAGTGACGATGCCTCTAGGGACGATCCTATCCCCCATGAAGCTCACCAAAGGCAAGGTGAAAGGCTTGATCTTCCTCTTATCCAATTGCATTTGCTGCAATGAGGGCAAGTAGATGATATTTGCTGAGCTTATGTTGTCAATGAGCACCCAATGGATGTTGAACTCTTTAACTCTGAGCATGATTACAAGTGGATCGTCATAAGGTTGCCTGATGCCACAACCATCTCTTTCTAAAAAGACAGTATCTAGTTCGCCATTCCTTGGCATCTTCATTGAAGGGAGCCATGAATGGACATTGTTTATCTCCCTTCCCTGTGCCTTTTTTAGGGATTTCAACATTCCACCTATTGTTATTCCTCCTGAGATCGTCTTTATTTCTCCTGCGGGGGGTTTGGTGTCCCCTATCTTCGAAGTTTTGTCTTGGTTGTCCTTCCGTTGGTACCTGTATGGCTCCATCTTTCTAATGTATTTCTACAGCTTCCCTTGCCAAATTAAATTTTCCACTTGGTCTTTCAAGTGCCTATACTTATCAGTACAATGCCTGTGGTCCTGATGGAATCTACAGTACTTGCTCTTGTCTCTTCTTTCTACTGGAGCGCTAATTGGCTTCGGCCTTTGTAGGGAAGGATCATCTCTTATTTGCATAAGGACCTGCTCAATTGGCATTATTAGAGGAGTGAAGTTGGTGGACTTGGGTTTCCTATCTAGAAGCTCCTTCTTTTTCCCTGTGGTCTGCCCACCACTTTGTGTCTCCTTCTTATATCTCGATTGATGTTTGTTCCTTTATCTCTCTTCCTTTTCCCCTTCATCTCCCTTGTGAGTACTGCATCATCTGCATTCATGTACTTCTGGGCTTTACGGAGCAACTCCGCTATTATTTTTAGTGGACTTTTAGTAATTGAGAAGAATAAATCTCCTGGTAGCAATCCTTCTTGGAAGGTCGTTAAGATGACTTGATCTTCAGCTTCATCTACCTACAACAGCTTCTTATTGAACCGAGTGACGTATTACCTTAGTGATTCTCCTTCTACTTGCTGAATGTTGAGAAGATAACCAGTTGGCTTTTTGTGCCTTTGCCCCCCAATGAAATGACAAACAAAACCCTTGCTGAGTTGTTCAAAGTCTACAATGGTTCTTGGAGGTATCTTGCTAAACCATACTCTGGCTGCTCCCTTCATTGTTGTTGGGAATGCCTTGCACATCACTTCGTCTGGGGTTATCTGCAATAGCATCAGCGTCTTGAATGTGATCCAAGGGATCTTTGGAACTACCATATGACTCCAACTGTGGGAGATAGAATTTTGGTAGGAGGGGACGGTTCAGTACTTTAGTAATGAATGGTGAGTTTGTCCTTCGAATCATCCCATCCAGGTTCTCCCTGCCTTTGTCCTTCATAGCACTTTTTAGTTCATCCACCTCTTTCCTCATGTTGCAGAGCTCATTCTCCACCCTAGTGGAATCCACTCCTGAAGTTTTGTCTCGCCTATTGGCTTGAGAATTTGATTCTTCTTCATTTTGGTTTTCACTTGTTCGTCGACGATTTGCATTTTGAGACTCCATTGTCTTTTGTAGCTCTTTATTTTGGTGAGTCAGCTCTTCCACATTTGCCAAGAGGGCTTGGATTTGTTGTTGTTGTACAACATCTTGTTGTGGTCTAGTCTCTGCTTTCATCTTGCACTTCGAGGAACTCTTTTGTCGTTGGGAAAGATGACTTGAATGATTAGCGTTCCCTATAGACACCGCCAAACCGATGATGCTAAAAATCAACAGTTGAGCTCCTCTTTGTAGCGGATGGACGATGTTGTGAATGAAGTTGTTTCTGTAGATGAGAAACCTACAAAATGAATTGAGTGGAAGAGTAACACGCCAGTGTGGCGTCAACCAAACTGCCTTCGATGCTTAAGTCAGTAAGGGAGAAAGATTCTAGAGAGAAATAAGTAGAGAGTAATTTCGTAGAATATTTGTGTGTACCTTTAGCTTTTGTTATCTTCTCTTTTATAGTTGTATGCCTCATTAATGGGTAATGATGTGTTGCATTTATGCTTAATGACTAGTGTATTACAAAATCTTTGTCTGGAGGCCACGACTCATTCTATGACCGTTGCTTTGTCAGTTATGTTTTGTCATCAATTATCATAATTATAAATATGTAAATGTCTTCTCTGGGTGAATGACAATCTAAGTGTAATGACAACCATAAATTTATGTTTCATCAACAACCATGGGTGCTATGGTATATAATTGTCTTCCACCATAAGAACAATTAAAGGGTTATTTTTGAGACGCACAACACAGACATATTTAGGAGGAAATCATCAAGGCGTATTTTGTCATGATTTTCATATATATATATATATATTATTCACATTTTTTTTTTCAAAATTATGCAAAAACTTATTCTCTAAAAAACTAAGCAAATCATTATCTGAATAATCCAAAAATCCCAAACAAACATATGTATTCACAAAACACCCAAAGTATTTCTGACCTTTGGATTGAATTCATAAATCATAATGCGACGTATGGAATATATAATTTGTTTAGGGTTTAGAGTTTACGGTTTAAGTATTTTGATTACTTCTACTAAAGGAGCTCATTAAGTAGTAAGTACATAATAGCTCTTTGGTAGCTTGCAACCTTAACATAGGAAAAATTATTTAAAACGAATACACTTAGCTTATAATATATCTAACTATTTCAAAAGTCATCATTTTCAAAAACTCCCAAGTTCAATAGTTTTTTATTGGAGAAACGTTGTACCATATAGAACCTTGGTTACTTGAATATTGAATCAATGCATATATTTCAATCCCAATCCATAGATTTTAGCAAGACCAAATTGATTTATTTTATTGGCTTTAAATTAAATGTCTCGTCATAATTTCTGGAATCAATTTTATTTTCTTGGACTTTTCATCTCTGTAAATGCAAGTTTTTGAGTAGTAAACTTTGTATATAACTTTGACAATATTTGTTGTCTTTTCGTAAATAAAATATCTGTTTGTATACTCTAAAATATATTGTTCATCACTCTTTGAACTAATATAGTTTTCCAAGATCTTATAATAAGCATTTTGCCCTAATAGATTGTGACTACTGAATCATCCCTCCACACATGTTCATTTGTAACTAACTACACTCTTACGAGTAAGAGAAAAGTCACATGTTAACATATAAAAATTTCACATAGAAATTTATTATGGTTCAAAAGATTTGGAGAGAAGATCATCAACTCTTCATCCTGAGCATAGTTTTCAAATTCGGACCGTTCAATAAATCATAAAAGAAAGAGGTTTAAGGTTTTTGAAATTCAACTGAAGTTCGATCGAGGTCAAACCGTAATAACGTAATAATTATTTTATTAATTTATTAATACAAATATAAATAAATTACATGAACAAAATTCAAACAATATAAACCAAAATAATAATTAAAGAGGATAAAATATAGGAGATCTTTTTGTAATTTATTACAAAGATTATAAAATATCTTTAAAAAAAAAAAAAAAAGTCAATCAGTCAAGTGATGGGAAATGTGATAATAAAGAACTAAAGAAATTGCTGGATGGTTATCATATAAGAGGGAGAGGCGTGACTTTTTTAGGTAAAAAAATTTAAAATAAAAACCATTTCCCCATTCCCAATATCAAATCCTGCCATCCTGTTCTCATTTCTCTCTTTTACTTTATTTACTCCGCCGATTCTTTATAAGTTTCCTTCTTTTTCTCTGTAACTTCGTTCTCTTTATCACTCCTGCCCCTCTTTCTCTCGGTCTTTCATCTCCAAACAAGCAGGTCGATCCTTCAAAGTTCAAACGGTCAGATCCAGTGATGGTGGAGCTTCTGACGTTGGACAAACGAGATCAAGACTGAGGCATTTTAGCAAAATTTTGTGGGAAGAAAACCGGAAAAACCGTACGGTTGGATCGGGGTTCAGACGGTTCACTGCAAATAATAGAATTAAGGTTTTTTATGCTTAAAAAACCGTAGTGGTGAACGGTTTTCGGTTAATCCGGTTCGACCATACGGTCCGGTCCGGTTTTAATAACCTTGATCTTGAGCATATCGAAACTTTGACGTCTTTGGGAAAATTCAATTTTGTACTTGACAAATTACACACTAAAAATCTTAATAATACATCTGATTGTTGTTTGTCGTATGGAATATATGACGAAGAAGGTATTTGTGACCTTTGGATTGTAGTCATAAATCATAATGTAAAGTATGAAAAAAGATGACAAAGGTCAACTGAGCCCTTAAACTGTGGATGAATTTTACTAGAAGTAACTTATTAAGTACATAATAGCTCTTTGGTAGCTTGTAAACCTAACAAAGGAAATAATATGTTAGATATAAACTTATATGGAAGAGTAAATAAGCTATCTAAGAGTACATTTTGATAAAAAAAAAGTTCATAAGTGACAAAAATGCAAGCTTCGACATCATAAAATCTTGAGAAAAAGAAAGTATTTACAAGAATGTAAAGTATGCAATGGATGTACGTGAAAAACCCTAAGAAAGGGATGAAAAACCATGGTTTGAGCAAGAGAGAATCACTCCTACTCTGTTCAATAACTTTTTGTATTATATGAGGAATAAGGGTATCTCTTGTACAATAAGGATGTTCTTTCTTAAAAAAGAGACATTGTTTTCTAACTTACTTCCTTATCAGCTTTCTACTCTTTCCTCCAAAGATCTACTTAGGTTCTTGCCCTAATAGTCCAGTAGCATGTTCTATCTATAGTTTGAGGGATATGGCTGAGTACAAAGACAAGCATGTGGGTGACTAAATTTCGAGTTTGAAATAAAGTCAAACAAGTAAAATAGTTTCACAAATATAAATTTGTATTGATGAATGTATGGTACAATTCTCTGTGATTAAAAAAGAGTGATCCTCTAATTCGATCACCTTGAAAGACTTGATAACTGGAATTGTGGTAATGCGATTTTGACTTGAACACCAAACATCCTTCAATTTGGCTAAAGAATGGATCGAAAACATTTGAAATGGAATTACAATGAATCTTTGGCTATGAGCTTGTTAAAAATCCTTTGTTTTTCACGTTCTTTATGCTCATATGTTCTTCATGTTCTCCGTGTGTTCATCGTCTTCAAAGAATTGTGGCGGAAATTCTTCGGGGCTTTGGAGGCTTGAATCCTTAGAGTTTCACCAATTTGTGGTTTCTTGAGGTTTTTGGAAGCTTTTGAGCTTGACTTCAATGAACTTTAAGATCTAGGAAGATGATTTCTCTTTGAATGTTCTTTGTATTCAAAGGTTTGTGGTGGAAGTTCTTCAGAGCTTTGGAGGCTTCAATCTGTTGAGCTTCGCTGATTTATGGTTTCTTGAAGTTTCTAAAGGCTTTTGGGCTTGCTTCCAACAAACTTTAAGATCTAGGCAGGTAGTTTGGATGATTCTACTTCGAATGTTCTTCGTATTCGAAGTTAAAGTTCTTTGAAGTTTCTGGAGGCTTTAGGGCTTGATTCTAGCAGAGCTTTTATACTTCAGAATCTTCTTTGATACTGCTTGTGGCATGGACGCCTTGGTGTCTTCCAAGATCTCTCCCAAGTGTTCCATGGTATTTGGAATGGGTTAGTGAGATAAAAAGTTATTTGCAAGTAGCTGGATGTACTTGCGTGATTGAATCATATCAGCATATGTTAAGCTAAGGTAATTTCATAAGAGTATTTTGGATTGTTGGCTATGATCACAAGGTGTAGAAGATGGTGACGAGGTAGGATGTTGGCTGGGTACAGCACGCAGAGCTATAGGGCTAGCCTCGCATTTTTAAGAACTTCTAGTGAAGTGATCTCAGAAGAATATACTTCGGATTACAGAGAGGACACATGGGAAAGTGGTTGAGTGTACATGTGTTATTGTATTGCTCAAATTAAGTGGAGGTAATTTCAGAAACTTATGGATTTTAGGTCTGTTGGTAGTGGTTGTGAAGAAGACGGAGATGAAACAGAGATGGTGAATGTGTGAAACATACAACACCAGGGAGTTGGCCTTGTACATCGGGGAATTTTTGGTGTAGATGTTTCTGGGTAGTATATTTTGGAATATGGGACTAATTGCATGTTGAGCGGAGTCCAACGACAAATAGTAGAATATGTGTGCATGATGGGACCATGCCGACGGAGGTTAAGTTGAAGTAATCTCACAAGCATCCTTCCTGAAATACTTGAAGCAGAATTTAAGTTGGGGTAATTTCTAGAAAAATGTGTTTTGAAGTACTAGCAACAATGACCTTTATGTCTCGAGCTGGTGGCGACATGGAATGTGGCTTTGGTGGAAACACATCTTTGATTGACCAACACTAGAGGCCAATAATTGTGGAGGACTCAGACTAAACCATATTGATGATTTCTGATGGGTTGGGACCTTGGAGATTGCTGTGAGTGTTGGATGGGAGAAAATTTGTAGGATACCCTAACACTTTTACAACCCCTATATAATGACACTTGTTGAAAGATATGAACAAAGTCGGGAGGTTGGTTGAGACCGATGAGATAATGATTTTGCAGTATGTTAGAAAAGCCCAAAAAATGAAAGATAGAGCTAACTTGTGCTCTTGGTTTTAGAAACTAGTCAAGTTGCTATTTGTTGAACCTCTGCTTCTGCTAGAAGACCAAACAACTTGAGAAGGACTATGGATTTCTCAAAGCAATTAGGAAGCTCCTTGAGCTAGGGTATAGGTGATTCAGTTGGACTTGGATCTCCAGGCTAGGTAGATCTGTGACTACAAGGAACAATGATGCGGGCTATGTTATGTGAAATTTTATGGACCAATGAGGTTGTTAAGTGGAGAAAAAAAGTTCGTTTGGATCTCAAAATTACAATGATATTGTGAAGAGGATGTACTGAACCATGAGAAGGTTGAGTTCAAGCTAATTACAAAAAAAATATTGGTTGCTTGGTATTGAGAATGATGAAGCTATATCGAGAAATGGTTGTGGGGAGAAGGATTTGAAAATTCGAAAGAAGCAAATCTTCATTTCATGATTCAGAGTTTTTTTCTTGATGAGCTTCAATGAATCCGAACCTTTTATTTATAGCGAAGAGATGAACAATGGTGGATAAGTATTTTAGATGAGAATGGTGGATGATAATATTAAGTGGGAATGATAGGTGAGAATGTTTGGCATCGAATGGGAATAGTAGGTGGGAGACTAGTGGGCACCGAACAAGAATGGTAGGTTGAATTGGTGACATAATGTAACTTCAAGTTTAGGATACACTTATGAGAGTTCATCCGTTTTTTGAAAGAGAAGCCTCGATGAAGTCTAGAGGATAGCCCTGAGAGAATCCAAACTAAATGAATGAATCTCAAATCTTGATTTTGGGAGCTTGAGTTTTGGACACTGCCAGTACTTCAAAGAAGTGGGTCAGATGGGTGGTTTCCAAGTCCTGAACAAATAAATGGATTTTAAAATCAACATCTTCACAAAAAACCTAGTGACACAAGCTTTGCTCGAAAATCTTGATTCTTGGTCAAAGTTTACATTAAAGCCAACAGTTGTAGAATCACAATATTCAAACAATTTTGGATCCTCAAAGGAAGAAATAGACCCTAAAATTGGAATATACGAGAAAAACTGAGCAAGATAGGTCTTTTCTAAAAATTTTGACTCTTAGTCAAGATTTATGCAAAAGTCAACTTTTTAGACATTGGACTGTTTGCGCAATTTCCAAGTCTTGAATGAAGAAATGGATCCCAAAATTGGAATGTATGTGAAAAACTGAGTGGGATAGGTTCGTTTTTGAAAATTTTGATTTTTGGTCAAAGTCAAAGGTTAACCTTGATCAAAGCCTTTCCTTTTTTTTTTCTTTTTTTTCTTTTTTGTAGTCAATTCGGATCAGGGTCGGGTAATACAAACAGGTCAAATCAAATAGTGGAAGATGACATCACCCATGACATCATAGCTTTGAAGGGCGTGTGCCAGCATGTGACGATTTTGTCGATGCGTGTGAGCACGTGAGAAGTGAGGATGAAGCATAAGAGCATGTGAAATTGATGTTGGGATCTTTGAAGCATCTGGTGGCACATGTAGGCGTGTGGATGGCCTTTTGGAGTTCATTTTTCTAGGTTTTGTAAATCGAGGGCCGTTGGATCGAGTGGTAATGCCACTTTCGTGAAATGGAGTTTGGATTTGTATGAATGTGAAGGAGTAGGCTACGATCTTCGAAGCTTGTGGTGGCACGTGAAGGGTCATGACAAGGCTTTTGGGCCTGAAATTTTTAGGTCTGGTAGATTGAAGGCCATAGAAGACCCCTGTGGGCCCAGTTTTGTGAAATAAGGTATGTATTTTCACAAATTCGAATGAGAAAGCCGTAGGTCATTGTTAGACTTATGGCCTCTTGGTCTACTTTGATGGTGGCCATTCTAACAAGACAATGCTTGAGTTTAGACTAGTAGGTTGTGAGCCATCATCTGCTGTCTCCCTTCATTGAATGTCGCCTTTTATCTTCAAAATTCGGTGCAAACTTCCTTGATTTTGAGTGCATTTAAGTTTGCGAAATTGGACTCTGAACTTCATCTGCTTTCACATTTTTGAAACCTGAACATTGTCTTCTTTTTTTTTTTTTTTGTTGGCTGGTTGGTGGAATCATTTGACTTTCTTTATTTTTCTTGCCTCTGCTAGTTTAGAAAAAAAAATCTCTATTAAGAGTTTGTGAAATTGGCTTCGTCCATTACTTAGGCATTCTCAGCAATTGGTCTTTTCTTCTTGCTTTTATTTTATTTTATCTTTTTATGCTCCTATTTTCTTTGTACCCATCAGGTGGAGATTAAAATTGAAGCTCTCCCTCTTTGTCGATTATTATTATTATTTTAGATGTGCCATGATATTTTCTTTTGACGAGTTTTTTGTTGTTGCTCGTTTTTGTTTTGCAGCATGCTTTTGTAATTCTTTGGGCTTTAATGTCAAGCTTTATATCAATGTTCTTAGCCTAATGTCCATCTTTATTTGGTGGCTTTATATTCCCTTAAACACAATGTTCTTATAGTGATGTTTGTCTCCATATTATCACATTTTTGTCTTGCAACAACAATCTCTTAGCGATATCCATCCTTGACATAGAAGTCGTTTGAAATGGACATAGAAGTAGTTTGACATGGTGTAAAAATTTCTTTAAATTGGATGGGTACTTGTCACAAATTAGAAAAGGTATAATTAGAATAACACTTTGACATCAAATTAGAATGTAATTAAAATCTAATTTAAATTCTTTATTGAACTACCTCTTTAATGCATTATAATATATTTCGCTAACTAAGCACTTATGTAGGTCAAAAACCTGTCTTCTTTTTTCTTTTCTTTTTTATACAAGATAGATTTTCTAGTCTAGCTTAATCTAAGTGTATATGTGTGTGAATCTCCCTCCTGGAGACTTGAATCCTGGCCCTTGCCCCCCACACCCCACAAGCACTTATACTTGTGGAGTGACCATCGCAATCAAGAATAATTATTTTGCACACTCTAGTAATTGATATCCATAAATGCATTTTTTTTTCAAGAGTTAGCAATTCAAAAATACACATTGAAAATATTTAAAAAAAAAAAAAAGAATATAGAGTTTTTCAACCTATGGGTTCCAATTCTGATTGTGCTCACTCTATATATATCATTAGACCAAGACATCAAACGTTTTTTTGTATAAGAGAGAATTGTACCCTAGATCTATTATTCAACCATCAGAGACTTTGTCAATGACCTTGTAGCCAAATTGGCACCTCCCCCTGTACAAAGTGCTTGGAGGTCTAGGGAGGAAAGAATTAGAGCTGTGGAGTTAGCAGCATGTTGTAATTATTTCTTAAAAAAAAAAATCATCAGAGATTTTACCATTTAAACTAGCTAGAACCCACATATTAAACTTAAATAAGAATTTTTATTTATGTATTTAATGGTAGTTATTTTCAAATATCTCCATACATGTGCAATTGTGCATAGAATTTCAAGCTAGCATAAACCAAAAAGAGACATTGTGACTGATCAGAATTACATCGAAAAATATTATGGTCGAAAAACAAATCAGATATGAGTATGAATTTGCAAGTGTCTGTTGCTAGCTATCTTGAAAGTTAAAATACTCATTTTGAGGTTAACTTAAAATTACACTCATAAACTTCGTCAACTCATATTTACTTCCGAATATTAAAATGAAAAAAAATAAATAACCCATATTGTAAAAGTAGCGTTACAAAAAGTGCCGTGTTCCTGCTTAGTTTACTTTATACTCACCAGCCAATTTAATTGGAGATTCACCATTTTCTTTCATAATTAATAGTCGTTCTTACCACTGCATATCCTTAGTGCAATAGTCACTCTACAAGTGTAAATGTTTATGGGGGTGTAGGAGCAAGGGTCAGAATTCAAGTCTTCAGGAAGAAGTTTCACACATATATATACTTAAATTTAAGTTAAAGTAAAATTTTTATCTTATATAAAAAGAATGTTTTCAGTTCATAAAATAAAAAAAAATTAATAGACGTTTGTTTAAAATTCTAAATCCACTAAGCTAGATGTTGATGGTGAAAACTCTTTGATTTGAGATTATTAGTGCATAATAATACCTTATCATGCCCCATTGCCCTACTTACTAATTAGTTATCATGGGACCAACTCTTTACAAAGTCAAATTTTAAGAGACATCACACAAGACTATTGATAGGTGCATCATGTATGTATATAGTTTGAGCCAATTTTTTCTTTTGCAAAATAACTATTTTGGATCTAATCAGTTAGACATTTATTACTTTAGGTACCAATTTGCTCCAATTGAAAAGGATTTGGATTAATTCGCTTTCAATAAATCATGATTTGAAATTAGGAGGACCAATCATTTTACCGGAGAGATAGCTTATTACAAAAGTTATAAATCATATGGATATCAGCTTTTTCTTTTGAGAAGAGGATACCAACAATTTAGCATAAATAGTTTATATGTCCCATGTTCCTTAAGAATGTGTGTTGTGTATAGTATTACTTAAGAGTGAGTGCAAGCAGAAGCTTAGCCATGGCTGGGCTTGAGATAAGGAGGAAACAGAGAAAACCAAATGAGAGAGAGAGAGAGAGAGAGAGAAAGAGAGAGAGATGAGGAGAAGGCCACAGCGGCAAGAATCACCGGTGGTGGTGTGGGATTTGGTGGCTGCTAGCTATAGCTATGGAGATTCAGCCACAGACAAAGGTTTGGTGGAAGAGAGAAATATATTGAATTTTTGGTTCTGACGAGAAGCTTAGGCAGGAAGTAGTGAGGAGAGAGCAAATTGAATTGGCAAAGAGATGAGCACACGAATTGCTGACGGGGCTCAATTTTATAACCGTTAGATTAAATCATCGACTCATTATGGCTTTGAGTTGGCTTTTCGTGGGTTGCGCTGGCCTTTGAGAACATAGCATTATAAAACGCTTTCTACTTGTGCCTGTTGGTTTCAACAGTGCTACACATGCATGCTTGCGTTGCATTTTCTAGTCTCAAAGTCCCTTCATTCTTACAACATAGCACCACTCAAAAGGATGCTAGGTGTTTTATCCACCACTTTTCTATGGTAACCTTGTGGAGATTCATGGAAGAATCCATCTTGTGGATAATTGGCATGTAAGGAAGATTGCACATAATGGAATATGAAAGTCCATTTTATAATTAAGATTTTTTATTATTATTTAATAGCGTACAAACTTTATGCGCCTTTATTTGTTCATGATTCTTGTGATGCATGATAGTACATATAAGATTTAACTGTAAATCATATCAATCACTTAAAAAAAAAAATTAATAAAAATGTTAATAGAATTACAAGTGCAATAGCAATAAATGCGAGAATATTTTTTTTTCAATAATCTCAGCATTTCATTTTTATTTAATTTAAAATAACCCAAGATTTTGTGGAATTCAAATAGCACCACCACAGCATTAAGACTGTCCTTTTAAAAAAAAGAATTTAAAGTTTCACCACTTTAATGCCCTTTTATAGGTTATAAGTTTGAGTTACTGAACCTAGAAGATTGTCTAAAATGAGGATTTGGATTTTATGGAGTTCATATTTGAATCATTTGATAGTAAGAGAAAAGAAAATATCATCTCCTATGAATCAAATGATAAATTTATATGAACCATGTAGTTTATTATACATTTGCACGATGATCTAAATTTATGATACATCGTTAAAAGCTTCGTGACTCAATTGGTACTTTTTGGAGTTTCTTAAATAGATGTTCAAGATTTAAATCCCCTCTTTCCCATTATAACTATTGAATTATCAAAAAAAAAAAAAAATTGAGATGCATCCTTAAATTTGAAGTAATTTTGATTTTACTTCTTAAGATTTCTAAAATTAAAATTGTACCCTAATGTTAGTTATCATTGAAGATAACCCCTTTCATCCATATTTGTCAATGAGTTATCCATTAAATGCCACCTAAACTTAACACATGTAATAATTGGTCTAAACGTATCATGCTATGTCAATTATTATGGCACATTAATTAAATAACCTAAAAGAATTTTAAGAAAATTAAAATATTTCTCTAAAAACTAAAATAATTCATTCTCTTCATTTTATTATTATCCAAGCATAAGCGAAGAATCAATTCACAAAATTGTCTTTTCATGAACCCAACTTAACTATCAATAGCACCACAAAACCTTATGTGATATTTGGTTGGGGTAAAAACTAAAAAGGGGGAGAATGAAAAATGGAGGAAAGATAAGGGAGAGAAAAATAGATTTTTTCAACAAAAAAAATCCATAATTGATTAAAAATAACAATTAATTAACTAGCCATTGAACACCTGCTACACGGGTGTTCAGAGGCATTTTTTTTTAAAATTAAAAAAATAATCTATGCGTATTTCATTTGCCCACTTTTTCCATTGCTTGTCTTCAACTTTAATATGATTTTTTTTTTCTATGCCCTTAACATTGTCCTCCATGTCCTTAACATTGACATGAAAGTTGCTGGATGGTTCTGCGAATGAGCATAGCAACTTGTAAAATAAAAATGTTGCACTATCCATGAAGACATTATTTTTCCAATCAAAATAAAATAAAATAAAATGACAGAGAATCTATGTATAAGCCTAGAGGTTTATTCTTCTCAAAAAGTTTTCATTTATAATGCATTATTAGGAATGGAAATGAGTCGGGTTTGGGGTAGGTTTCTTTATACCCGAACCCACCCCACCACCCGCCCCCTGAAACCTAAACCCACCCCGTTAATTAAACAAGTTTTTTTTTTTTTTTTTTTTTTTTTTTTTTTTTATCCCCAAACACACCCCATTGGACCCCGCCCAACCATGCTACTTCAAGGCCCAATTTAAAGGCCCTTAAACTATGGGCCAACCTAATATATATATATATATATATATATATATATATATATATATATATATATATGTTTGCCTGAATCTTTAAGCTCTATACCATAACCCAAATCAAACATAACTAAGCAAAAAATAAAACATAAAATTTGGATTCTTCGTCCTAATGGGCCCAATTCTGAAATTTACTGTTTTTCAATTCTAATCATAAATCATGGCTAAGATCTGTAGATCACCTGTTAAACATAATAATAATAATATAGCTACAAAATAAATCCCACAAGTCCGAATTTAGGACCATTACAACAAGTTCAAAAAGCTACAAAATAAATCGCACAAGTTTATAAGCATTACAAACCATTTGAGATTTTAAGGAAATTGAGAAGAATGAGTGTTCCCTTCTACCAATTCTATTCCCTCCCACTTAAACTCCCAAACAAGAGAATGTTCTATTCCCTCCATCAAAACTCTCAAACAAGAAAATGAAAGAATATTCTAAAATTATTATTTTCATTTCTTTCCTTTCCATTTCCTCTTCTCAATCAAGGGCTTAGTGTGAAGTTTTATTGGGAATTCATGTTTTGGGTTTTTGTGATTTGTATCCTTAAATATAGGGGTTGTTATAGTAGTAGGGAGAGTGAAAGGTTGTTCACGCACCTTAATTTTGTTGTTAGCCAAACAATGTCTTGTTAGATTTTGAGGTGCAATAGGATTAGAGATTCACCCAAGTCTAATGACAAAAATACGGTGTGTTTGTAGTTTATAAAAGTTGCATTAGTAATGGTCTTATGTTACTAGCCTCTACGCACGCGTGTTGTGCATGTTTAAAGACTTTTTTTTTTTGTCTACAAAAATAAATGCATATATACTAATTTGGGGTTGTTGCATTATCGAATCACCAAAATTCCTACGAGAGTGATGAGATGTAGTATGGAAAATTTATTTCATTCACAAACGTATAAATCTCATCACACTCTTAGAAATTTTGGTGATAGAATAATGCAACAACCCCAAATTAGTTATATGAAATTAATTTTTGTAGACAAAAAAAAAAAATAGAAAAAAGGAACCTCTGAGCACGCGTAACGCGCATGCATAGAGGCTAGTAGGATATAGAACAAAGCACATTCCCTAACAGGAGATAGGACATATTTTAGTTGTATTTAAAAAAAAGAAGAAGTTAAAGCTAATAATTAGCAACAAACCACTTCCAAATTTTCTATTAATATTTCAAGTTGTGTCATACATAATTTAGCTGTTTAAAAAATAAAAAACTAATTTTAAGCAACAAACCACTTCCTAATATGTTTAAAAATTGCAAGTTTCGTCAATAAGCTATTACTTTGCAAGCATTTACATCTAAAGCTCTATTTTGTGCTTTTATCTATTTTTCATTCTACTATAGCACCAATTGCTTTCAGAAATCACCCACATTATTTTGTCAATCACTATTAAGAATTTTGCATTATGCTATAATAACATTAAAAACTATAAAGGTTTATGTGTGTACCAACATCTATATCTTAAATAATATTATTTTACTCCTCTAAAAATTATTTTAATTTTACAAAAATTATAGAGTATTAGATGTAGGAACATAGGGCGTATTATTGAAGTGATAATGAAAAATATTATAACTACAAAAATTTAAAATAAATAGGTAAGAAAATAGTGTATGGAAAATAATGTGTATTGTAAATAAAGAGGTAATGTAAAATAGATAAAATAGGTTTTTGATGATGCAAAATGCACTTTTTAATGGACTTTTCGAATAGTAATGCTCTAAGTAACGTATATGTCTACCATACAATGTATTGTGTATATAAGGGTTGTTGACAAAATTTTAAATTATTTAATTATTATTTTAGGTAGGTATTTGGTAAATCAATTTTAGCTTTTAAGTTATGAAATAATAATAGATATGGGCTGACTAAACTAATTTTTGATACAAGATAAAATTTCTATTCTAGCCTAATTTAAGTGTATATGTGTGTAAAACTCCTTTTTGGAAACTTGAACCCCGGTCCTTGTCCTTACACTTCACAAGCACTTATACTTGTGGAATGATTATCGCACCAATGGTGTGCAGTGGTCCTAAACTTGCAATTTTTAAAAACTAATAGCACATGAAGCTCAAGTATATGCTTAATGGATTTGGATCAGAATGCCAAAAAAAAAAGAAAGCAAGATAGACCAAAATGAAGTCGACATTTATGCTGTTAAAAGGAATTCTAAGCATATACCCAGGGTTGTCAAAATCAGGATCCTACGTAGGATCGCAGGAGGTAAGTGGGATCGTAGATCGTAGAAACGGATTGTGGATCATGGATTGTAAGATCCTACATTATTTGAGAAAAAAACAAAAAATACACATTAGTATGTTAAATAGTCATATAAATTATACATTCATCAATATAATTATCATACATCACTACATCTATTTGTAAGCATCATTTAAAAATGCCAAAAATCTCAAAATGTAACACTCTATTGGAATATTTTTTATTTGGGTTTAACTGACACTCTGTTTACATTAGAATGGAAAAACTTGGTCTATTGAAATTTTATTTTTCATGTAGGTCCAATTGAGCATTCTGTCAAGTTAAAGAAGATTACAAGAAACCAATGTCGTTTGAAATCGTTAGAATCGTACGATCCTACTAATCTTGAATGGTCGCAAAGATCCTTAAAAGATTCAGATTATTTTGGGCAGGTGAGATCGTAAAATCGTAGGATCCAAATTAGAATTTTGACAACCATACATATGCCCCTTGCCCTTGTAGGTTCTTTAGAAATGGCTGAGGCAGCAAATCAAGAAGAAAGGTAAAACATAATAAGAATAGGGAAATGTCACCTTTTACATGAAAACGCAACTTTGTGAATCTTTTTTTCTCACACAAAACACTACACCTATGAGAGTCACTCAAACAATCTCAGATTAACAAAGAGGTGAAAGTGAAAAAGTGAATTAAGCAAAACGTATCTTTTGACTAACGTATGTCATCTTTCTTTTGTATAAGTTTAATTTTTTTTTATACTTATCACAATTCTTATCCCAATTAATAAATTCAAATGTCCTATTGGGTTTCAACTTCTTATGGTTCTCTATCAGTATTTGAATTCAAATAGATCACGCATATAAGTAGGAATCAAACATTTTTTTTTTCTTTGTATGTAAGAGTTAGTGGGTTACAGATAAGAATACGACTTTTTTTCCCCTTTTGTACATGAGAGGTAGTGGGTTTTTAGTTGTTTTTTTTTCCTTGTGTACTTACATAGTTGAAGTTTTTTTTTTGAGAAGATAATTGAAGTATTTGAATTCAAATAGATAACAAATACAAATAAGAATTAGACATTTGAATTCAAATAGGTGAGATAGTATTATTCTTTTAACCCTTTTTTTGCTTTTTTATAGGAAATAAAATTAAAGTAAAAGGTAAGTTATTTCATAATTTGTATGAGAATATTTTAGTTTGCCAAAAATTGAAGAAAAAGCAGAGAAATCCTCTTATTAATAGTATAAAATAGATAACAAGGCCAAAAAAATAAATAAGCTGTTGTAATTGCTCAAAGAATTACTTGTTCACTAGGAATTGCTATTGTTAATTGGTTTGATCTCATTAATCAAAAAATATTATTATATACATAATAGCCAATTTTAGCAATTTTGTTCTATAAAATTTCACTTTGCCTCCTTAATAATATCATTGATTTTTAAGAGTAATTAAATTAAGGGTGTAAAATGGGTGGACTTGGGTACATAAAAGGAATATATGTGTAGCAAAGGGTCATAACACTGAATCATAAATTGATATATATATATATATATATATATATATATATATATATATATATATATTTAAAGAATTTCAACTTATGACGTCTGTTTTTGATGATAGCTCTTTATCATCAAACCAAGACACCAATTAGTTTTTGGTGTAACCGGAGATTGAACCACAAATTTCTTATACAACCATCAGAGATTTTACTAGTTGAGCTGATTGAAACCCACAAATCATAAACTGATATAATTCCAGGCAACCAAAATAGTTAAAATTAACGCAAAATTTATTTCATTTAAGAAGTTCCTAAACAAAATCACGTGCATCAATCATAGACAGCATTTCTCAAAAAAACGAAAAAAATCATAGACAGCAAGCTTTTGGTACATCTCTCCAAGGATATCTGCGTGCACGACAGCAACAGGGTTGATAATCCCACCATTTTCCAAGAAGAACTAGACCCAATTCTTAGAAAACCCACTCACTAGAGCCACCCCACTCTAATTGGATGATACAGGAGTGACCTTAAGAGTTCCTAAGGTTCCAAAACACAATATCAGGCACCTTATTGTATCCATTCTCCCTAAACTTTCTGTGATGCTTGCTGTGCATCACCACCTCTACTTAAAAATACAAGGCGACCTGAAAAAGTCAACAAAATAAGAACCTGTCACATAAAATGGAGAAAACTAAGGCATTTTCCTTGAAATCTTAGGCTTGTTCCACCAACCACCGCTTCAGAAGGTTTTAACATCTAGACTTGTACAAACTTTTGATGCAAAAAAAAGAAAAAAAGAATGCTTTTAGTCTATGGTTGAATTTAATTGACAACTTTATTCACATAATCCTCGTCAACAAATGAACTAGATTGAGATATGCACAAGTTGCCATTTGGTCAATTAATTGTGAAGTAATTGTATGGATGCAATGATTTCATAAAATTTGATCAGGTTAAACTTAGGTGGCGTTTGGTACGGGGTAATATTTTAGGATTCTCAGGAATGTTTAAAGATTCCCATGTTTGGTTGCAAATTACGCTAGGGAATCAGATGCCAGGGGAATCCTTAAACCCCTCTCAGTAGGAATGTGGATTCCCTTTAAAACAGGTGGGAATCCAGATTCCCAAACTTAAAAGAAATTGTATTTTTTATAAATTGACAATTTTAACCCTTTTTCCTTATCATTTAAGCAATTAAGATAAACTATAAAACAAATTATCAATATCTTCTCTCTTGTCTTTATCTTTTCCCGCCAAAACAACATAAACATGATAAATAACTCTGCTAATAGTTATTTTTGTATTATTCTTGTCATTTTGAAATGTTAGATCACAGTTTTAATGAATGTGTTGCTAATTGATAGTTTATATAATGTTTTTTATCTATCTATTTAGAGTAAAATATTTTTTTAAAGGACTAATTAATAGTTTATATATTTTTTTTCATTATTTATTTAAAGGAAGATTTTTTTTTTAATGGGCTTGGTACTTCACATTCAAATCTAAGGACAAAATGGGAAAAACAAATAATTCATTTAAGATTCCTAGAAATACACCAAACATTATCATCTCACATTCTTGAGAATCTCCCAATAAAACCAAACATAGGAATAACTATATTCCTAGGAATGTGATTCCTAGGAATCACATTCCTGAGAATCTAGATGCCAGGAGTAATGTGGATTCTCCGTACCAAACGCTACATTAAAAGAATGGATTTGATTTGCCTCTAATAATTTGCCTCTTCCATTCTATCAAAACACAAATCATCAACAATTTTGGCTAATCATAGCACGTAGAGAGATATATATATATATATATATATATATATATATATATATATATATATATATATATATATATATATATATACATATATATATATATTACTATAGATAAAGCTAAGAGAAAATTCAATTAAATTTCAAATTGGATTCTAATTGTTGTCTAATTTTGTACCACGTGTCCTATCTATCTATCTATCTATTTATCTATCTGTGTGTGTGCATATATATATATATATATATATATATATATATATATATATTATTTTATTTTATTTTTCAAATTTTTAAGTGAGTTAATGCTGTGCAAAAGACAAAGATTTTAATATAAATAAACCATTAAAAAAAAAACCCAATAAAAAAGAGTAAACCCATGTGTATATCAAAAAAATAAAATAAAAAAATAAAGAAGAAAGAAAGAGTAAAACTCATGTTTATATCTAGGACTTAAACAAGGTATAATTTGAATCCATATGTGTAATTATGTTATTTTTAATTGTACTGTGCATATGCATAGATTATACACTAGTTTAAATTATATCACCAATCAACCCAACTCACAAACCCCACTGTACAAGAGCTATTGCTGCTCAAGTCAATGCCATTCAACTTAGGCTCCATGAACCCAAAACTCCATGAGGCATTTAGTTGAACAGGTGGCCTGAGTTGGAGATGTTTTGGATGGTTTTTTTCATCACAAAAATATGAATTTTGGGGAGTGGATCGATGAGATTAGGTTTGAGTTTGACACCATGGAATAAAACTTAAAATCAGGATAAAAGCAAAAAACAGAGAGTATGAAATAGCATAAAAACAAAGTGAATATGAATACGGCTTACTAGCAAAAACTAGCCACAATAATTTAAACCATATTCCCTATTTTTCAACCTTGAATCACACAATCAACTCTCTAAGAAAAACAAGTATAAAAAAAAAATGCAATTACTCTCAAAAGTAAACAAAAAAATATATTATAATCACCACATCATTAACTAAACATTCTCATCAAAGATAATTGATAGATTGATAAATCTACCCTATCATAATAGTCTTTCCACACTCTACGAGCTATTTGATGAAATTGATGTCCTCCCAAATCAAAAGCCTTAAACTTGATTTTCCCAATACTCAACTCCTCTGATGTAAAGTACTGTGGCTGGTGTTGAACTAATCTTTGCAATATTCCATTACCAATACCCAGAAAAAGACAAAAGAATGTCAAGCCAATGGCAATCAAACTATACAAAACCCTAACCACCATTTGTTTGCTTAGAATTATCATATAAAAAAGAATTAAAAAAAAGAAGAAGAAGATCTCTCAGTCGTTTTGTGTTGTGGTTCTCTAAAATTATAAATCTCATGTAAACTAATACTAATATAACCATTTTTAATCAGACAATTTGATTTCTTCATTTTTTTTTTCCCAATGCTTTTCCTAATTTTCCT
Organism: Castanea sativa; assembly: GCF_040712315.1. Classification (NCBI taxonomy): domain Eukaryota; kingdom Viridiplantae; phylum Streptophyta; class Magnoliopsida; order Fagales; family Fagaceae; genus Castanea; species Castanea sativa. The sequence continues at coordinate 11,847,677 of NC_134019.1, read as the reverse complement.
ATGTATTCCAAGAAACCAAGCAGAAGTTTGAACGCATAAAACCTAACATGTAGTCTTGCTCAAAGATGATTCCAGTGTATTTGAACACATAGCACCTAACACATAATCACATCTACTCCCTAAGAACCTAATAGCTGAATAACTTCCTTTCTGTTTCCTACATTATTTCATCAACCCAAACATTCATTTAATTAAAAAAATATAAAGAATATGCAAATTAAAAGCTCATTCAATACAATACCCTCAAAACTCTAATACCCAACTTAAAATCTCAATTCAGTTATGGTTAATATAAGAACCGAACCTTAGCTTTTGAAACAATCCAGGGATAGGAATCAAACCATCAATGGAACGTTTGAAATTGAGAGCTTTCTTGCTAGGGTTCTTCAAGGCCCATGTCAATCCAAATGAACCTACAAGAAACCCCTTTATGGAGAATGTGAGAGAACACATGAAATGTAAAATTAAAGTGTAAAGGAAAGTAGAAGATCAATGTAGTTCCATTCATATGGATTTTCCTCTGCAAGTTTTTCCAAAGAGGAAAAAGAAGAAGAAGGAGATTTGACCCCCAGCACATCAAGTAATTAATCAAATTTCTCAGTGGAAACATAAACATTTAGAATCATGACCATTAAAGAGCAAGACAAATATTATATAATAATGAACTTATTTTCGAAATATAGAAATTTGAGTAATTAAAACTATATCACAAGATGAGAGCAAAATTAAAATGTTGTTTAGAAACTTGCGATTTCAACTTGCCTAAATCCCAAACTAAAAAAATAAAGCCCAAATATTTTGTTTCAGATCAAGCCCGATTATTCTCCGTCTCTGTGCTCACCTCTCCTTTGCCTCTCCACCGATCAAGCCCAGCCGGAAGCAGAAACCGTCGGTCTGAAGCCGTTCTGAAGCCACCACCGCGTGTCCAAGCAACCACGTCCAGTCCGGCCAATGTCTCTCCCTCACTTATCAGTGGCTTTTTTTTTGGGGTCTTTTTGGCAGTTTGGATTGATCTGATTTGGGTGGTTACCGGTGGTTGGTGGGTTGATTTTGTTGGCTACGGTTGAGGTGATCGGTGGTGGTGGTGGTGGTTGGTTGATTTGCTGAAGTAGTGGTGCTGGTGATGGGTCTTGATATGGTGGGTACGTGGACTTTTTTATTTTATTTTAACGAGGGTACGTGGATTTTGTGTTTGTTTTGTTTTGGTTTTTTTTTTTTTTTTAAATGTTTTGTTGGAGGTTTTTTTTATTCGTTATTTTAATATATTGTATACTCCTATATCGTTAAAATCTGTTAAATAGAAAGATAAAATATTTAATATATGGTGTAGTATATTCAAGATGCTTTGTTATTTTTTCATTATTAATAAAATTTTCATATTTCTCAAAAAAAAAAATGCTATCTTAAAATGGAAAAATAAGTTTTTGCATGAGAAAATGACATTTGAGACATGCTCTAATCATTAAAATAAGTTGTTCCAAACGCAAATAAGTTGCTTTTATATTAAAGAATTGTTTATAACCACAAAATTTTTAAATCTAACTTTACAATTCGGTAAGGCCCATTCAATTTATCGTTATTGTTATCTTGATTACTTTTTTGAACCATTCTTAGCTAACAAATTTATTTTTCAGCAATTTAAGGGTTCAGACATAGACAATAAAACCGTTTGACCATTTCGGTCCAATAAAATATAATCCATAATTTTTAAACCTATCTTTACAATTCGGTAAAGCCCATTCAATTTATCGTTATCGTTATCTTGATTACTTTTTTGAACCATTCTTAGCTAACGAATTTCTTTCTCAGCAATTTAAGGGTTCAAACATAGACAATAAAACCGTTTGACCATTTCGGTCCAATAAAATATAATCCACAATTTTTAAACCTATCTTTACAATTCGGTAAAGCCCATTCAATTTATCGTTATCGTTATCTTGATTACTTTTTTGAACCATTCTTAGCTAACGAATTTCTTTTTCAGCAATTTAAGGGTTCATACATAGACAATAAAACCGTTTGACCATTTCGGTCCAATAAAATATAATCCACAATTTTTAAACCTATCTTTACAATTCGGTAAAGCCCATTCAATTTATCGTTATCGTTATCTTGATTACTTTTTTGAACCATTCTTAGCTAACGAATTTCTTTTTCAGCAATTTAAGGGTTCAGACATAGACAATAAAACCGTTTGACCATTTCGGTCCAATAAAATATAATCCACAATTTTTAAACCTATCTTTACAATTCGGTAAAGCCCATTCAATTTATCGTTATCGTTATCGTTATCTCGATTACATTTTTGAACCATTCTTAGCTAACGAATATCTTTTTCAGCAATTTAAGGGTTCAAAAACCTTTACATCTATACTATTATTTAAGGGGTTTTTTCTGTTTGGGATCCTCATTTTTTTGTTCAAAAATGCCCCTACGCCCCTATGTTTATGCAGAGATATAACTAAAGGATAATTCGGTAAAAATACAATTCTAACTCCCACAAAAATATTGCCTAAAAGGTAGGGTCCCTCTCTTATTGATCTTCAAATTGCTTTATCTATTTATAAATTAAATTCTCAAAATAAAAAAAATATATAGAAAATAAAGACAGTTTTTTTTTTTTTTTTGGCTATAAAATAAGACCACTAAGCCCAACGTTTTCACTAAACCCAAAAAAAAAAAAAAAAAAGCCTCATCACACATGCAAAGCGCGTGTGATGAGGCTAGTAGACAATAAAACCGTTTGACCATTTCGGTCCAATAAAATATAAGACAATTGTTTTTTATTTGTGAGTGATCAATAAAACCGTTTGACCATTTCCGTCCAATAAAATACAAATAAAAAACAATAATTTTAACAAATTACTTTATATATAATAAATTATGATACTCAATCTAAAACTTGTAAAAGAAGATGGTAAACACTTTTGTATTTTTACAGAAAACACCTTCCAATATAGCTCCCGCAATTAGCGGGACCTTGAGCTCATTCATTTTAACCTTAGTTACAGGTGAGTTTATTTGTTTATTTTTAATTTTTTCTTTTTTATAAAAAAACCCCTCCAGCAGCAATTGCACCAGGTGTAAAAATTAATTTTATTTTATAAAAAAAACTTTTTTAATTTTTATTTTACACGATTACTTTTATAAAACACAAGATGAGATTATCTATTCTACAAATCTATCTAATAAAATATTCCTTCTCTTACTTTTTTTATTTTTATTTTTATTATTTCCTTCAACCTGCTATCTCTATCTCTTCCTATCTCTTTTCCTTCAATCCTTCACCGCTCTCTCTCTTCCCATCTCTAGAATCCCTGTCTTCCAGTTACAGAGACTCACAATTTCCTGCCATCAGGCACTTTTACAAATGCAAGATCAAGAAAGATGACCAGTTCACCACTCGGGCACTCACACATAAACAACCCAGAAAATTCCCAAAAAAAATTCATAGCAACCCATGAACTTAGAAACATTCATACCCATAAACCTAGAAAATTCATAGCCATAAACATGCAACCCACAAAGGTAAGAGAAACCCACAAAGCAAGAGAAAAGGATAGAGAGAGACTCGGTTTGCTTAGAGGAGAAAAAAATTGCGTAAATCTTTCATCTTTTTCTATTATATACAGACAGATGTGCGTGCTCTAACTAAATCGTCTTAATGTCAGTCTTGGGGGCGCAACCTCCTCTGGAGGTCAATCAAAGCTTGCTAAAGTGGAGTACACTTGTCGCCACGCTTGTAGGCACAGTGGCTAGCTGTGTTTTTAACGAGAATTCCTCTCCAAGGTCTACAATGAAGTATGCGGACCTTCTCTTCGCAATAGGGTGTTTCCTCAACATGGTCGAGGTGGTGCCATCCGTTCAGGCGTTGGGCCAGACTGTGATGGCATTGGGTTCAGGGATCGCCATTGTTACTATTCCATTATTTATCCTAGAAGAACTGCCGACACCACTGCAAGATGGGATAATCAACTTATGCGGATTACTACAGGCCGTGGGACCAACATTACAATATATTTTAATTTTAAAAGCCAAGCAGGTATGTGCTTTCCTTTCCCCTGATTCATTTTCTCAACACTTCCTTTCAAATATGATAAGGGATTAAAAAAATGTTTTCAGCATTAGGCTATGATATGATAATGTTATTATTATTTAGGTTGCAGGTCTTATTGCCACTGTGTTGCCAGTTGCGCATCTTCTCCTATTGATGTTTATGGAGGAGAATCCGCTTAGGTTAATGATGAAGGTGCGTAATTTTTTTCTTCTAGTAAATTTAATTTTAGACATTTTTTTCCCCTCTCTCACTCAGTTCTTCTTTATTCTCTCCCACAAACTGACTCTTTAATTTATTTATTGATGTTTATGCAGGGTGAGGAAGCTCGTTCTCGAGAGCGTCTATCGAATATAGTTCTCCCTTGTGAGGTTGAGCAGGAGGTCATCTCCATAAAAGTTTTTGTGGGAAGGAAGAAGAAAAAGATAGCATCACATTCAACGTTTTCAAATTTCAAAATTGCTCTGCGATCTCGTGTCTTTAGGTTGTCTTTGATTCGTGGTGTGGCTCCGATATTAATATCTCAGTCCACCGGATTCCAGTTAGTCATATACTTCAAAAAGTTATATGTCGATCTAGCGCATATAAGCCAGGAGCTCGAGTTCGGAATATCTTTAACAATCTTCTGCGTGATCTTCGTTATTGATTTATTGCTGATTGAAGCACTCGGAATCCGATTGACCATGCTCATCTCCCTCCTCTTCATTTCAGTAGATTTGTTTCTTTTAGGGTTCGCATTCACAGTCAATGAGAGTCCAAAATCAATCTTGGTCATCCTAATTCTTCTAGAAATATATATGTTTTTTTATTCGTTGGGATTGAGCAGTCTGCCAATGCTCTTGAATATGAAATTATATGAAGGAAGTCATATAAACTTAGGAGCATCAACGGCTGGATTTGTGAACTGTTTGGTCGGAGGTGCTACAGCAATCACCCTATTTCCAGTCAATTCAAATTTGAAAAAGCCCAGGGCTTTTCGGGTGTATTGCGCGATTGCTGTTACAGGCATCATAGCTTTATATTGTCTTCTGCCGGATGAAAGGAAGTCGCGAAAGAAAAAAATGGATGTGGAGATAAAAAAAAAGAGCGAGGCCAAAGAGGGAATTCAACTACCATGGACCGATACAGTTTACCATATAATTTTTATTTTTATGCGTTATTGTTAAGTTTACTTTAGAATGATGTCATGAAAATCTTGTATTCAATATATGATTTCAGTTATTATTTTAATTGAATTATATTAAGATCATGTTGAGTATAATTTCATCAGAGTCCCCAGTTATGATGTTCATGACCAAATATATACTAGTTGCAACTTAAATCAACTTAGGCTCTAAACGGTGGTGGTTTTGGAAAGTTCACACCCTTTCTATTATAATATAAAGTTTTTTGTCGTCTCTAACAACAACTTGGATATGTGTACCGTCAATGACACCAATGTAGTCCTAAAATAGAATATAAAGTTTAGATATTTAAGAAATAATCCTAACAAATATTAGAAGCAAATTAGAATGTATGAAATGAATACCTGAAAGTGCGGCATGTACAATGGATTCTTTTGTATATATCTTGGAACTACACTAAATGTAGGGTTAGAAGGTTTGAGGATATCCATTGACATTATGTTAAGGCGTTTCAGAACTCTATGAAAATGTCTATACATAGTCTCACCAGAATGTTGGAATCTATCTTGAACCATCCTATAACAAGCTCCTTGTCCAAGCATCATTAAACATATACCTATTGACTCTTCAAGCCTAATATGTTTTGTGTGCTGAAACCCATATGTGTGTTGTAAAACATTCCACAATTGAAGGAAAACATGTGGCTTCATTCTAAACATTTCATTTAATTACTCGTCAAACAATCCATCAACCACATATAGCCA